>NC_069501.1:480879508-481179508 GCF_027579735.1 Bombina bombina | reverse complement strand
GTATTTTCTCAGTCAAATTCTAGTCCCTAGAAAATAACTCAACTGCGCATACATTTATCAGCCTGATACCAGTCGCTACTACTGCATTAAAAGCTGTACTTACATCATATGGGTAACAGCAGTGTTTTCTTAGTCAATTCCATTCCTAGAAAATATTATACTGCACATACCTCATTTGCGGGGGACCTCGCATGCTATTCCCTTTTCTGAAGTTACCCCACTCCTCAGAATGTGCGAGAACAGCCAGTGGATCTTAGTTACGTCTGCTAAGATCATAGAAAACGCAGGCAGATTTTCTTCTTCTAAATACTGCCTGAGAGAAAAAACAGCACACTCCGGTGCCATTTTAAAATAATAAACTTTTGATTGAAGAATAATTAAGTAAAAAACTCCTATCTCCTCTCACAACCTCCTTTGTTGAGACTTGCAAGAGAATGACTGGGTATGACATGTGAGGGGAGGAGCTATATAGCAGCTCTGCTTGGGTGATCCTCTTGCAACTTCCTGTTGGGAAGGAGAATATATCCCATAAGTAATGGATGACCCGTGGACTGAACACACTTAACAAGAGAAATGGCCCTTACCTGCACCTCTTGCTGTCCGGCAGGAGGACAGCTCACCCGGCATGAGAGGAAGCCACTCCTTAGAGACCTGTGAAAACGAGAGGACAGAGTAAACCTACTCCGGCTTTCTACACAAGGGCAGCAACCTGTTAGGAACTTGTGAGGTGGGCCTCACTGCGATTTCCTAACTGCTTGAAAGCTACCACTGCCCTACTGAAGAGACTAACGTTGATTACAGCTAGACCCAAAACTTGGTAGGAAAGAACAGAGCAAACCTACTCTGGCTTTAAAAAAAAATAAAAAAATCTTGATTGCAGAAAAATCTTTTGCAGACACCTAACTTCACCACCTCCTTGCACTGAAGGCAAAGAAAATGACTGGGGATTGTGGGAATGGGAGTGATACTTGACAGCTTTGCTGCGGTGCTCTTGGCCTCCTCCGGCTGGCCAGGAGTGATATTCCCAACAGTAATTTATGATTCCATGGACTCACCACATCTTAGGAAAGAAATATATATTATATTAGGGTTGCAACAAATAATCAGTAAGATTGATCATAAAAATAGTTGTCAACGAATCTCATTGATTAAGTGGTCTGCGATTAGTTGTTAAGTTCCATGGCACCTGTTGCTTCACTCCAATGAACTCCTGCAAATAAAATATATATGTTTGTGTGTATATACATGTATATATGCGTGTATATATATATATATATATATCTTTCTCTCTCTCTCTCTCTCTCTCTCTCTCTCTCGAGAGAGAGAGATGCACACATAGACATACACACACATATATATATATATATATATACATACATACATACACACACACACATAAATACACACACCTATATTTAAATAGCTACATGAATTGATAAGTATGCAAATATACACCTATATCGGTATGCAAACTTTCCCCATAGATAATCTCTCAATTATCAATATAACACTGGTTTGGCCATAATACACAGCGAAATCCAAACACAGCATATCAGCATGTACACCTCATATCAAACTGTCAAGCATAGTGGTGGAGGGGTGATAATTTGGGCATGTTTTGCAGCCACTGGACCTGGGCACCTTGCAGTCATTGCGTCGACCATGAACTCCTCTGTATACCAAAGTATTAGAGTAAAATGTGAGGCCGTCTGTCCAACAGCTAAAGCTTGGCCAAAATTGGGTCATGCAACAGGACAATAATCCCAAGCACACCAGCAAATCTACAACAGAATGGCTGAAGAAACAAAGAATCAAGGTGTTGCAATGGCCCAGTCAAAGTCCAGATTGAAATGCTGTGGCAGAACCTTAAGAGAGATGTGCATAAAAAAATGCCTACAAACGTCAATGAACCGAAGCAACGTTGTAAAGAAGAGTGGGCCAAAATTCCTCCACAACAATGCGAGAGTGATAAAGTCATACAGAAAATGATAACTTCCAGTTATTGCTGCTAAAGGTGGATCTACAAGCTACTGAATTAAGTGTACTTAGCTTTATTTTTGTTAAATAAATCATGACACGGTGTAATATGTCATGTGTTGTTGTTCATCTGAGGTTGAATTTACCGGACTTTAAGACCTGCTAAGGACTAGATTAGTGTTATGTCCTGATATGTAAAACCATAGAATTCAATGAGGGTGTACTTTCTTTTTCAAATGACTGTATGAATGTTTTTGTATGGCAGCTACCTTTAAAACTTCTTATAAAAGTGTTAGACACGTTGTTAGATTTAAAATACAGATAGGCAAATTCCAACAACAAACTAATTTATAACTCTTGTTTTATAAGAGATCAAATATTATTTAATTGTATGATATTGGTGTAAGGCCTTGAAATTATATTGGCATTTTTGTACTGGGAGAGCCTTGAATTATCCTATAGGCAAAACGTGTGTTTTAAAGTTTATATTTTCTGCTTAAAAACTGTGTTTTTAAGATTGGTAGATATTAAGCCAAAACATTTTCTTTCATGATTCAGACAGAGCATACACTTTTAAACAACTTTCCAATTTACTTCTATTATCAAATTTGCTTCATTTTCTTGCTATCCTTTGTTGAAGGAGCTATCTGAACACATCAGGTGAGCCAATGACAACAGGTATAGGACATATGTTCAGACACCAGTCAGCAGCTAGCACCCAGTAGTGCATTGCTGCTCCTGAGCCAACCTAAATATGCTTTTCTACAAAGGATACAAATACTATAAAGCAAATTAGAAAAGATGTTTAAAATTGCATGGTTCTTCAAACCACAGGTTGGGACCCATTACTGCAGAGCTTTCCAAACTTTTCAAGTTGGTGACACACTTTTTAGACCTACATCATTTTGCAACACAGTAATTCAGTTGTACTAGCAAACAGGAGGTTAGAAATACGGACACATACATAACATATAATAACGAAATGTATTTACAAGTAACAGTATGTATGTGCAAGAATTAAAATAAGGTTTAACACCAATAGCTTCTTACTATTTTAATGGGATGTATGAGGTTGATGGGATGAACACAGTTTCTGAATATTTCGTGGAATATTAGATAAAGACACTCATATTTCATCATCGAGCATTTTAAGTTTCAACTTTCTATCCATATATCAAGAGCAGGAGCAGCATTGCACTACTGGGAGCTAGCTGGGAAAAAAAAAAAAAAAAAACTGACTTCAGCTCAGCGTTTAGGCTGCTGCCCTCAGAGCTCTGCAAGTTGCCCTGACGACTGCCCGTGCTGCAAACACACTGCTGTCCCACTCATTGACTACACATGCAGTCACAAGCCGATTGAGGAGACTACACGTACAGTTAGGAGCCAATGTCCTACCAATGGGAATAGTTTCAGTTCCCGCTAAGCTGCGCCAATAGGTTAAGATGATCTGTGACCCATTAGGTATCAATCACGTGTCAACTACGTGATATGTGTAGCATGCAGGAGGAAAGTCAGAAGCAGGGACACACCTACACACTGTCGCTGACACACTAACGTGTCCCGACACACAGTTTGGAAAGCACTGCATTACTGGGTCACAACGTGTGTGTCTTGTAAGAGAGTGTGTGTCATTTAAATCATGAAGGGAAAAAAAATGATGTCCCTTTAAATATTTGTTTAACCTGTTTGTACGCAAAGCAACACAGCAATAATAAAATGCTCTAGCAGAGTATTTTCTTTTTTGCACTTATATTCTAAAACTAGAATTGTGTAGGTTGTCTTTTACTATGAGATTTTTTTTCTTGCCTTTACTAAGACTGACATTCATAAGCCATGCTCATCTTGAAATTACATTCCTAAAGAACGTTACCTGAGGCCCTTCCGACAGGTCATCAAGCACAGAAAGCACATCCTTCTTCCACTTTCCAATAGTGCATTCTTTTATATCGCCCTCAGAACTTCCACATCCAGTGTAATCAAATCTGATCAAATTAAACAAGCATCAAAACAGATTGGAAAGCATGTGATCCAAAAAAGTAAAAAACAAAAACCCATAAAATACTGTAATTTCTCATCCTATGTTCTTTTTAAAAGAAATTAATTAATTCATGCATATAAAAAACAGAATTTATGCTTACCTGATAAATTACTTTCTCCAACGGTGTGCCCGGTCCACGGCGTCATCCTTACTTGTGGGAACCAATACCAAAGCTTTAGGACACGGATGAAGGGAGGGAGCAAATCAGGTTACCTAAACAGAAGGCACCACAGCTTGCAAAACCTTTCTCCCAAAAATAGCCTCCGAAGAAGCAAAAGTATCAAATTTGTAAAATTTGGCAAAAGTGTGCAGTGAAGACCAAGTCGCTGCCTTACATATCTGATCAACAGAAGCCTCGTTCTTGAAGGCCCATGTGGAAGCCACAACCCTAGTAGAGTGAGCTGTGATTCTTTCAGGAGGCTGCCGTCCAGCAGTCTCGTAAGCCAATCGGATGATGCTTTTAAGCCAAAAGGAAAGAGAGGTAGAAGTCGCTTTTTGACCTCTCCTTTTACTAGAATAGACGACAAACAGAGAAGATGTTTGTCTGAACTCTTTTGTAGCTTCTAAATAGAATTTTAGAGCACGGACTACATCTAAATTGTGTAACAAACGTTCCTTCTTTGAAACTGGATTCGGACACAAAGAAGGTACAACTATCTCCTGGTTAATATTTTTGTTGGAAACAACCTTTGGAAGAAAACCAGGCTTAGTACGCAAAACAACCTTATCTGAATGGAACACCAGATAGGGCGGAGAACACTGCAGAGCAGATAACTCATAAACTCTTCTAGCAGAAGAAATAGCAACCAAAAACAAAACTTTCCAAGATAACAACTTAATATCTATGGAATGTAAAGGTTCAAACGGAACCCCTTGGAGAACTGAAAGAACTAGATTTAAACTCCAGGGAGGAGTCAAAGGTCTGTAAACAGGCTTGATCCTAACCAGAGCCTGAACAAATGCTTGAGCATCTGGCACAGCTGCCAGTCGTTTGTGTAGTAAGACAGATAAAGCAGAAATCTGTCCCTTTAGAGAACTCGCTGATAATCCTTTATCCAAACCTTCTTGTAGAAAGGAAAGGATCTTAGGAATTTTGATCTTATTCCATAAGAATCCCTTGGATTCACACCAGCAGATATATCTTTTCCATATTTTATGGTAAATTTTCCTAGTTACCGGTTTTCTGGCTTGAACCAGAGTATCTATCACAGAATCTGAAAACCCACGCTTTGATAGAATCAAGCGTTCAATTTCCAAGCCGTCAGCTGGAGGGAGACCAGATTTGGATGTTTGAATGGACCCTGTACAAGAAGATCCTGTCTCAAAGGTAGCTTCCATGGTGGAACCGATGACATATTCACCAGGTCTGCATACCAAGTCCTGCGTAGCCACGCAGGAGCTATCAAGATCACCGAGGCCCTCTCCTGCTTGATCCTGGCTACCAGCCTGGGAATGAGAGGAAACGGTGGAAACACATAGGCTAGGTTGAAGGTCCAAGGCGCTACTAGTGCATCCACTAGAGTCGCCTTGGGATCCCTGGATCTGGACCCGTAGCAAGGAACCTTGAAGTTCTGACGAGACGCCATCAGATCCATGTCTGGAATGCCCCATAATTGAGTTAATTGGGCAAAGATCTCCGGGTGAAGTTCCCAGTCCCCCGGATGGAATGTCTGACGACTCAAATAATCCGCCTCCCAGTTTTCCACTCCTGGGATGTGGATCGCAGATAGGTGGCAGGAGTGATCCTCCGCCCATTTTATTATTTTGGTCACTTCTCTCATCGCCAGGGAACTCCTTGTTCCCCCCTGATGATTGATATAAGCAACAGTCGTCATGTTGTCTGATTGGAATCTTATAAATCTGGCCTTTGCTAGTTGAGGCCAAGCCCTGAGAGCATTGAATATCGCTCTCAGTTCCAGAGCTTTCAGGGATTTCCAGACCGCGCCCCAGCCTGCTAGACTGGCGTCGGTCGTGACGATGACCCACTCTGGTCTGCGGAAGCTCATTCCCTGGGACAGGTGGTCCAGGGTTAGCCACCAACGGAGTGAGTCTCTGGTCTTCTGATCTACTTGAATCACTGGAGACAAGTCTGTATAGTCCCCATTCCACTGTTTCAGCATGCACAGTTGTAATGGTCTTAGATGAATTCGCGCAAAAGGAACTATGTCCATTGCTGAAACCATCAACCCTACTACTTCCATGCACTGAGCTACAGAAGGACGTGGAATAGAATGAAGAACTTGACAAGCGTTTAGAAGTTTTGACTTTCTGACTTCTGTCAGGAAAATCCTCATTTCTAAAGAATCTATTATTGTTCCCAAGAAAGGAACTCTTGTCGACTGAGACAGGGAACTCTTTTCTATGTTCACCTTCCATCCGTGAGATCTGAGAAAGGCCAGAACGATGTCTGTGTGAGCCTTTGCCTTTGAGAGAGACGACGCTTGTATCAGAATGTCGTCCAAGTAAGGTACTACTGCAATGCCCCTTGGTCTTAGAACCGCTAGAAGGGACCCGAGTACCTTTGTGAAAATCCTTGGAGCAGTGGCTAACCCGAATGGGAGGGCCACAAACTGATAATGTTTGTCCAGAAAGGCGAACCTTAGGAACTGATGATGATCCTTGTGGATAGGAATATGTAGATACGCATCCTTTAGATCCACGGTAGTCATAAATTGACCTTCCTGGATTGTAGGTAGAATCGTTCGAATGGTTTCCATTTTGAACGATGGAACTCTGAGAAATTTGTTTAGGATCTTTAAATCCAGAATTGGTCTGAAAGTTCCCTCTTTTTTGGGAACTACAAACAGATTTGAGTAAAATCCCATTCCCTGTTCCGCCGTTGGAACTGGGTGTATCACTCCCATTTTTAACAGGTCTTCTACACAATGTAAGAATGCCTGTCTCTTTATTTGGTTTGAGGATAAGAGAGACATGTGGAACCTTCCCCTTGGGGGTAGTTCCTTGAATTCCAGAAGATAACCCTGAGAGACTATTTCTAGTGCCCAGGGATCCTGAACATCTCTTGCCCAAGCCTGAGCAAAGAGAGAGAGTCTGCCCCCTACTAGATCCAGTCCCGGATCGGGGGCTACTCCTTCATGCTGTTTTGTTAGCAGCAGCAGGCTTCTTGGCCTGCTTACCCTTGTTCCAGCCTTGCATCGGTTTCCAGGCTGGTTTGGTTTGTGAAGCATTACCCTCTTGTTTAGAGGATGCGGAATTGGAGGCCGGTCCGTTCCTGAAATTGCGAAAGGAACGAAAATTAGACTTATTCTTGGCTTTGAAAGGCCTATCTTGTGGGAGGGCGTGGCCCTTTCCCCCAGTGATGTCTGAGATAATCTCTTTCAATTCTGGCCCAAAGAGAGTTTTACCCTTGAAGGGGATATTAAGCAATTATGTCTTGGAAGATACATCCGCTGACCAAGACTTTAGCCAAAGCGCTCTGCGCGCCACAATTGCAAACCCTGAATTTTTCGCCGCTAATCTAGCTAATTGCAAAGCGGCATCTAAAATAAAAGAATTAGCCAACTTGAGTGCGTGAACTCTGTCCATAACCTCCTCATACGGAGTCTCTCTACTGAGCGACTTTTCTAGTTCCTCGAACCAGAACCACGCTGCTGTAGTGAAAGGAACAATGCAAGAAATGGGTTGCAGGAGGTAACCTTGCTGTACTTTTTTTTTTTTTTAAATCTTTTTAAGCAAACCCTCTAATTTTTTATCCATAGGATCTTTGAAAGCACAATTATCCTCGATAGGAATAGTAGTGCGCTTGTTTAGAGTAGAAACTGCCCCCTCGACCTTAGGGACTGTCTGCCATAAGTCCTTTCTGGGGTCGACCATAGGAAATAATTTCTTAAATATAGGAGGGGGGACAAAAGGTATGCCGGGCTTCTCCCACTCCTTATTCACTATGTCCGCCACCCGCTTGGGTATAGGAAAAGCGTCGGGGTGCACCGGAACCTCTAGGAACTTGTCCATCTTGCATAATTTTTCTGGAATGACCAGGTTGTCACAATCATCCAGAGTAGATAACACCTTCTTAAGCAGTGCGCGGAGATGCTCTAATTTAAATGTCACAACATCAGGTTCAGCCTGTTGAGAAATTCTACTTGAATCTGAAATTTCCCCATCTGACAAAACCTCCCTCATGGCCCCTTCAGATTGGTGTGAGGGTATGACAGAGCAATTATCATCAGCGCCCTCCTGCTCTTCAGTGTTTAAAACAGAGCAATCGCGCTTTCTCTGATATGCAGGCATTTTGGATAAAATATTTGCTATGGAGTTATCCATTACAGCCGTTAATTGTTGCATAGTAATAAGCATTGGCGCGCTAGAAGTACTAGGGGCCTCCTGCGTGGGCAAAACTGGCATAGACACAGAAGGAGATGATGTAGAACTATGTCTTCTCCCTTCATCTGATGAATCATCTTGGGCAACTTTACTATCTGTGGCAGTACTGTCCTTACTTTGTTTGGACGCTATGGCACAATTATCACACAATTTTGAAGGGGGAGACACATTGACTTTCATACATATAGAACATAGCTTATCTGAAGGTACAGTCATGTTAAACAGGCTTAAACTTGTCAATAAAGTACAAAAACCGTTTTAAAACAAAAACGTTACTGTCTCTTTAAATTTTAAACAGTGCACACTTTATTACTGAATATGTGAAAAAGTATGAAGGAATTGTTCAAAATTTACCATATTTTCACCACAGTGTCTTAAAGTATTAAAAGTATTGCACACCAAATTTCAGAGCTTTAACCCTTAAAATAAAGAAACCGGTTACAGTTTTAACCCCTCTACAGTCCCAGCTACAGCCTTTGCTGCGACTTTACCAAACCCAGGGGGTAATACGATACCAAGTGAAGCCTTCTAGGAACCTTTCCAACTACTTTCAGATCCACACACATGCATCTGCATGTCTTGCTCTCAAAAGTAACTGCGCAGTAATGGCGCGAAAATGAGGCTCAGCCAACAACTGGGAAGGCCCTTCCTGACTAGAAAGGTGTCTAACTCAGTGCCTGACGTTAAAAAACGTTCCCCAAGCTTATAAGTGTGAATTTCAAACATAAACATGTATAAAATGCCCAAATAAAGCAATCGATTTTGCCCATAAAAGTGTCTACCAGTTTTATAGCCCATATTAAGCCCTTTATTCTGTTTGAGACTAAGAAAATGGCTTACCGGTCCCCATGAGGGGAAATGACAGCCTTCCAGCATTACACAGTCTTGTTAGAAATATGTCTAATCATACCTTAAGCAGAAAAGTCTGCTAACTGTTTCCCCCAACTGAAGTTACTTCATCTCAACAGTCCTATGTGGAAACAGCAAACGATTTTAGTTACTGCTGCTAAAATCATCTTCCTCTCACAAACAGAACTCTTCATCTTTTTCTGTTTCAGAGTAAATAGTACATACCAGCACTATTTTTAAATAACAAACTCTCGATAGTAGAATAAAAAAAAAACTACAACTAAACACCACATACTCTTAACCATCTCCGTGGAGATGTTGCCTGTGCAACGGCAAAGAGAATGACTGGGGTGGGCGGAGCCTAGGAGGGACTATATGGACAGCTTTTGCTGGGACTCTTTGCCATTTCCTGTTGGGGAAGAGATATTCCCACAAGTAAGGATGACGCCGTGGACTGGACACACCAATGTTGGAGAAACAAAAACGTTTACATAGCTTACAAATATTGTTTGCATAAAAAGGTTAAGATAAAGCGTTTTTTGATTTTGAAGCTAATAGAAAGTGTATGTTTGTGTATAACTGGGCCTTAAAGGGATAATAACGTCACATTTTTCTTTCCTATTTCAGATAAAACGTACAATTTTATTTAAAACAACTTTCCAGTTTACTTCTTTTATCAAAGTTCCTTTTTTTCCCTTTTGGTATCCTTTGTTGAAGCCTAAACCTAGGTGGCCTTACCGGACCTCAGGAGTAAGAACGTGTCTTTAACACTCTATGGCAGGGTTTGCAGCTTTGTATAACATTACTAAAAACTTTGTTGCAAACACCGCTACCATAGAGTGCTAAAGACACGTGCACATATTCTTAAACAAAGGATACCAAGAGAAATAAAGAACATTAGCCAACAGAATTGGAAAAGTATTTAAAATTACATGCAATTGAATCATGAATGTTTAATTTTGACTTTACTGTCCCTTTAAAGACTGATTGCTCACTGACTGGAATCAACAATAAATACATAAAAAGTAGTAATACTTTATATTTCAAGGATAGGAGGAGTAATATTTTGTAAATCTCGTACTGCATCCTTTAAAAACCAGTAAGAAAATTCTCGGACATTGGATTAACACAATTTGTTCTGAAGAGCTGAGCTATTGTCCATCTATATCTCTCTATACAGAGGCAGAACTACCATTTGTGCAGCATGTGCAGTGGAACGTGCTGGAGGGGGCCCATAGCAGACAGACAGTCTATACATAGGATTGTACATATTCTGCACACACCTAATGCATGGGAGCCTTTTATTAGTGCAGGTCTATCTATCCATCCTCAAATTATTATACAGAGTAGCAGCATGTATATTAATGTTGCTTACTAACGAGTTAGCTTCGGGGGTGCCCCAAAACATTTTTGGGAGAGTGCCCTTATAAGTAGGTCCGACACACGCGCACACACTAAAAATATATACACTTATCTATTCATGTAGCTATTTAATTGTGTGTGTGTGTATATATATATATATATATATATATATATATATATATATATATATATATATATATATATATATATATATATATATATATATATATATATATATATATATATATATATATATATATATACACATACACATACACATATATACCAGTGGATATAAAAAGTCTACACACCCCTTTTAAAATGTCAGGTTTCTGTGTTGTAAAAAAATGAGACAGATAAATCATTTCAGAACTTTTTCCACCTTTAATGTGACCTATAAACTGTACAACTCAATTGAAAAATAAACTGAAATCTTTTAGGTAAAGGGAAATAAAAATAAAAAACTAAAATAATATGGTTGCATAAGTGTGAACACCCTTTTATAACTGGGGATGTAGCTGTGTTCAGAATTAAGCAATCACATTCAAAATCATGTTAAATAGGAGTCAGTACACACCTGTCATCATTTAAAGTGCCTCTGATTAAAGGGGCAGTAACCCCACCAAATAAGGTTATATAATAATGTACACAGTGCAGAATTATATAACATTAGCCTAGCGCCACGTTTCTAAAGCAGAGTATAGCAAAGATATTACCCTACGAAAATCTATTTTTCAGAACGTCGCATCTGGCTCTACTGAGCGGGTCTGTTTTTTAGCTAAGCGCATCAGGCATGCTGTCTAGTCACAGCACGCCCGATCGCGCCATTAAACTAATTGTAGCTCGCTCTCGCTACCATACCCGAGCGGGAGCGAGCTAAATTCAGTTTAATAGCGCGATCGGGTGTGCTGTGACTAGACAGCGTGCCTGATGTGCTTAGCTAAAAACAGACCAGAAGCGCCGTTCTGAAAAATAGATTTTCGTAGGTAAATATCGTTGCTATACTCTGCTTTAGAAACGTGGCGCTTGGCTAATGTTATATAATTCTGCACTGTGTGCATTGTTATATAACCTTATTTGGTGGGGTTACTGGCCCTTTAAACCCAAATAAAGTTCAGCTGTTCTAGTAGGTCTTTCCTGACATTTTGTTAGTCGCATCCTACAGCAAAAGCCATGGTCCGTAGAGAGCTTCTAAAGCATCAGAGGGATCTCATTGTTAAAAGGTATCAGTCAGGAGAAGGGTACAAAAGAATTTCCAAGGCATTAGATATACCATGGAACACAGTGAAGACGGTCATCATCAAGTGAAGAAAATATGGTGCAACAGTGATATTACCAAGAACTGGTTGTCCCTCCAAAATTGATGAAAAGACGAGAAGAAAACTGGTCTGGGAGGCTGCCAAGAGGCCTACAGCAACATTAAAGGAGCTGCAGGAATATCTGGCAAGTACTGGCTGTGTGGTACATGTGACAACAATCGCCCGTATTCTTCATTTGTCTGGGCTATGGGGTAGAGTGGCAAGACGGAAGCCTTTTCTTACAACAACAAAAAAAACATCCAAGCCCGGCTAAATTTTGCAAAAACACATCTGAAGTTTCCCAAAAGCATGTTGCAAAAGGTGTCCTGGTCTGATGAAACCAAAGTTGAACTTTTTGGCCATAATTCCAAAAGATATGTTTGGCGCAAAAACAACACTGCATATCACCAAAAGAACACCATACCCACAGTGAAGCATGGTGGTGTCAGCATCATGCTTTGGGGCTGTTTTTCTTCAGCTGGAACTGGGGCCTTAGTCAAGGTAGAGGGAATAATGAACAGTTCCAAATACCAGACAATATTGGCACAAAACCTTCAGGCTTCTGCTAGAAAGCTGAACATGAAGAGGAACTTAATCTTTCAACATGACAACGACCCAAAGCATACATCCAAATCAACAAAGGAATGGCTTCACCAGAAGAAGATTAAAGTTTTGGGATGGCCCCCAGCCAGAGCCCAGACCTGAATCCAATTCAAAATCTGTGGGGTGATCTGAAGAGGGCTGTGCACAGGAGATGCCCTCGCATTCTGACAGATTTAGAGTGTTTTTGCAAAGAAGAGTGGGCAAATCTTGCCAAGTCAAGATGTGCCATGCTGATAGACTCGTACCCAAAAAGACTGAGTGCTGTAATAAAATCAAAAGGTGCTTTAATAAAGTATTAGTTTAAGGGTGTTCACAATTATGCAACCATATTATTTTTTTTTTATTTTTTTTCCTTTACCTAAAAGATTCCAATTTGTTTTTCAATAGAGTTGTACAGTTTATAGGTCACATTAAAAGGCGGAAAAAGTTCTGAAATGATTTATCTTTGTTTCATTTTTTTTACATCACAGAAACCTGACATTTTAACAGGGGTGTGTAGACTTTTTATATTATATTATATATATTTATTTATTTATTTATTTATTAGGGATGCACCAAAATGAACATTCTGGACCGAAACAGATACCGAAAACCGAAACAGAAATTATTTTTTTCTTTTTTTAACTACAATGTGTGTGTAGCTGAGATTGTAGGCGGGAAAGCTCCAACAAATGGGCGTGGTCACTTGTACCGTAAGTCGTGATCTGCAGTGAAACTGGTGGAGCTCTACAAGGGAGAGCGTGGTTATAGCCAGACAACAGTACGAGGTGGACATGTGTTTTTTGTTTTTGGGTGTAGTTAGCCGTGCGATAGGCGTGGCTGCACCTGATCATCTCTCATCGTATCTCCGCCTAGTTCCTGGTTTGGGTCTCCCACTGACCCGTCAGACTATATGTCTGGAGCCCCAAATGGAGTCTGCCTGTCACCTATCACCAGGACCACCGGACTTAGCTACGACCTTACATACAAGGTGGTTATAGAAAGTTACTGTGGTTTTTTTTGTATACACTGTCTGGTGGGTGCTAATTTGTACCAACTGTGTGCGAGCTTGGTGCTTATGCATATTTAGTGTGCCCGCATATTTGCCTCAGGCGAATAGAATGTCTACGCACAAGAGGCTGATGTATGAGCACTGTATATAAGGCTTACATATTCACTGTGTGTGCTTAGGGCTGTGTCTGATAATATCAAGTGTTTATAAACATGTTACTTATCCTCCTTTGAAAACTGTATTCAGAACAGTACTTATGTGTGTGCTCTGTGAACCATGCCAGTGCTGTGCTGCTCACCTTATGCTAAGGATAGATATTTAACTCAATAGAACAGGGGAGGGCTGTACATTTTTAGCCATTTTGGTCCTCTTTGGGCTGAAATTGGAATTGCACATTTTTGGCGGCACAAATTTTGGTGCATCGCTAGTATTATTCTTTATTTAGTTCTGTGTGACAGAATCAGATTTAACCATTTTTTATTTTTTTTTACCAATTATCAAAATAAAGTATAGTCCTAGAAAACTATTATTATATGCAAAACAGTAAGTCAAGTAGTGAACTCAAATAGCAGCTCTAAGCTGGCATCAAATTTGAAATAGGCTACACAATAATTTTACCGAAAATAAAAGGCAAAAAAAACGAAATAACCAAAAAACAAAATTTATGCTTACCTGATAAATTTCTTTCTCTTGTGGTGTATCCAGTCCACGGGTTCATCCATTACTTGTGGGATATTCGCCTTCCCAACAGGAAGTTGCAAGAGGACACCCACAGCAGAGCTGTCTATATAGCTCCTCCCCTAACTGCCTCTCCCAGTCATTCGACCGAAGACAAGCAAGAAAAAAGGAGAAACTATAGGGTGCAGTGGTGACTGTAGTTTAAAAATAAAAAACACCTGCCTTAAAGTGACAGGGCGGGCCATGGACTGGATACACCACAAGAGAAAGAAATTTATCAGGTAAGCATAAATTTTGTTTTCTCTTGTAAGGTGTATCCAGTCCACGGGTTCATCCATTACTTGTGGGATACCAATACCAAAGCTTTAGGACACGGATGAAGGGAGGGACAAGGCAGGCACTTAAACGGAAGGCACCACTGCCTGCAAGACCTTTCTCCCAAAAATAGCCTCCGAGGAAGCAAAAGTATCAAATTTGTAGAATTTAGAAAAAGTATGAAGCAAAGACCAAGTCGCCGCCTTACAAATCTGTTCAACAGAGGCCTCATTTTTTAAAAGCCCATGTGGAAGCTACCGCTCTAGTGGAATGAGCTGTAATTCTTTCAGGAGGCTGCTGGCCAGCAGTCTCATAAGCTAAACTGATTATGCTTCTCAGCCAAAAAGAAAGAGAAGATGCCGAAGCCTTTTGGCCTCTCCTCTGTCCAGAGTAGACGACAAATGCAGATGTTTGACGAAAATCCTTAGTAGCTTGTAAATAAAACTTTAAAGCACGAACCACGTCAAGATTTTGTAATAGACGTTCCTTCTTTGAAGAAGGATTAGGACACAGTGACGGAACAACTCTCCTGATTGATATTCTTATTAGATACCACCTTAGGAAGAAACCCAGGTTTGGTACGCAAAACTACCTTATCTGCATGGAAGATCAGATAAGGGGAATCACACTGTAAGGCAGATAACTCTGAAACTCTTCGAGCCGAAGAGATAGTTACCAAAAACAGAACTTTCCAAGATAAAAGCTTGACATCTATGGAATGCAGAGGTTCAAACGGAACCCCTTGAAGAACTTTAAGAACTAAATTTAAACTCCATGGCGGAGCAACAGGTTTAAACCCAGGCTTGATTCTAACTAAAGCCTGACAAAACGCCTGAACGTCTGGAACATCTGCCAGACGCTTGTGCAGAAGAACAGACAGAGCAGAAATCTGTCCCTTTAAGGAACTAGCAGACAATCCCTTCACCAATCCTTCTTGGAGAAAAGATAATATCCTAGGAATCCTGACCTTACTCCACGAGTAACCCTTGGATTCACACCAATGAAGATATTTACACCATATGTTATGATAGATTTTCCTGGTGACAGGCTTTCGAGCCTGAATTAAGGTATCAATGACCGACTCTGAGAAACCACGTTTTGATAAAATCAAGCGTTCAATCACCAAGCAGTCAGTCGCAGAGAAATTAGATTTGGATGTTTGAATGGACCTTGGAGTAGAAGGTCCTGCCTCAGCGGCAGAGTCCATGGTGGAAAGGATGACATGTCCACCAGATCTGCATACCAAGTCCTGCGTGGCCACGCAGGTGCTATCAAAATCACCGAAGCCCTCTCCTGCTTGATCTTGGCAATCAGACAAGGGAGGAGAGGAAATGGTGGGAATACATAAGCCAGGCTGAAGAACCAGGGCACTGCTAGAGCATCTATCAGCGCTGCCTGGGGATCCCTTGACCTGGCCCCGAAACAAGGAAGCTTGGCGTTCTCACGAGACGCCATCAGATCCAGTTCTGGTTTGCCCCATAGTTGAATAAGCTGGGCAAATACCTCCGGATGGAGCTCCCACTCCCCCGGATGAAAAGTCTGCCGACTTAGAAAATCTGCCTCCCAGTTCTCTACTCCTGGGATATGGATAGCTGTGAGATGGCAAGAGTGAACCTCTGCCCATAGAATTATCTTTGAAACCTCCAACATGGCCAGGGGGCTTCTTGTTCCCCCCCTGATGGTTGATATAGGCTACAGTCATGATATTGTCCGACTGAAATCTGATGAACCTGACCGTAGCTAGTTGAGGCCAAGCCTGAAGAGCATTGAATATCGCTCTCAGTTGCAGAATGTTTATCGGAAGAAGGGCTTCCTCCTGAGTCCACAAACCCTGAGCCTTCAGGGAGTTCCAGACTGCGCCCCAGCCCAGAAGGCTGGCATCTGTCGTCACTATAGTCCACTCTGGCCTGCGGAAACTCATTCCCCTGGACAGATGGACCCGAGATAACCACCAGAGAAGAGAATCCCTGGTCTCTTGATCCAGATTTAGCAGAGGGGACAAATCTGTGTAGTCCCCATTCCACTGATTAAGCATGCAAAGTTGCAGTGGTCCGAGATGTAGGCGGGCAAACGGAACTATGTCCATTGCCGCTACCATTAGGCCGATTACTTCCATACACTGAGCCACTGACGGCAAAGAAGTGGAATGAAGAGCACGGCAGGAAGTTATAAGCTTTGATAACCTGACCTCTGTCAGAAAAAAATTCATTTCTACTGAATCTATCAGTGTTCCTAGGAAGGAAACTCTTGTGAGAGGGGAGAGAGAACTCTTTTCTTCATTCACCTTCCACCCGTGAGACCTCAGAAAGGCCAGAACAATGTCCGTATGGGACTTAGCGATTTGAAAAGTCGACGCCTGTATCAGAATGTCGTCTAGGTAAGGAACCACCGCTATGCCCCGTGGCCTTAGAACCGCCAGTAGGGACCTTAGAACCTTCGTAAAGATTCATGGTGCCGTAGCTAACCCGAAGGGAAGAGCCACAAACTGGTAATGCCTGTCTAAGAAGGCGAACCTGAGGAACTGATGATGATCTCTGTGAATCGGAATGTGGAGATAAGCATCCTTAAAGTCCACGGTAGTCATATATTGACCCTCCTGGATCATAGGGAGGATCGTTCGGATAGTCTCCATCTTGAAAGATGGGACCCTGAGAAATTTGTTTAGGATCTTGAGATCCAAGATTGGTCTGAAAGTTCCCTCTTTCTTGGGAACTATAAACAGATTTGAATAGAAGCCCTGCCCCCTGTTCCTCCCTTGGAACTGGGTGGATCACTTCCATAACCAGTAGGTCTTGAACACAATGTAAGAATGCCTCTCTCTTTATCTGGTTTACAGATAATTGTGAGAGATGAAATCTCCCCTTTGGAGATGAAGCTTTGAAGTCCAGAAGATATCCCTGGGAAACAATCTCTAAAGCCCAGGGATCCTGGACGTCTCTTGCCCAAGCCTGGGCGAAGAGAGAAAGTCAGCCCCCTACTAGATCCGGTCCTGGATCGGGGGCTACTCCTTCATGCTGTCTTAGAGGCAGCAGCAAGTTTTTTAGCCTGCTTCCCCTTGTTCCAAGCCTGGTTCGGTCTCCAGACTGGTTTGGACTGGGCGAAATTTCCCTCTTGTTTTGCATTAGAGGAAGCTGAAGCTGTGCCACTCTTGAAGTTTCGAAATGAACGAAAATTATTCTGTTTGGTCCTTAATTTATTGGACCTATCCTGAGGAAAGGTGTGACCTTTTCCTCCAGTAATATCAGAAATGTCTCCTTCAGGCCCGGCCCGAATAGGGTCTGTCCTTTGAAGGGGATGTTAAGAAGCTTAGACTTTGAAGTAACATCTGCTTACCAGGACTTTAGCCATAGCGCCCTGCGCGCCAGAATGGCAAAACCTGAAGTGTTAGCCGTTAGTTTGGTTAGATGAAAAACAGCGTCAGAAATAAAGGAATTAGCTAACTTGAGAGCTTTAATCCTGTCTAAAATATCATCTAACGGGGTCTCCACCTGTAGAGCCTCCTCAAGAGACTTGAACCAAAAAGCCGCTGCAGCAGTAACTGGGGCAATGCATGCAAGAGGCTGGAGAATAAAACCTTGATGGATAAAATTTTTCTTAATAATTTTTTATCCATAGGATCTAAGAAAGCACAACTGTCCTCGACAGGGATAGTTGTACGCTTAGCTAGGGTAGAAACAGCACCCTCCACCTTAGGGACTGTCTGCCACGAGTCCCGTATAGCGACATCTATGGGAAACATCTTTTTAAAAGCAGGAGGGGGAGAGAACGGCACACCTGGTCTATCCCATTCCTTAGTAATAATTTCCGAAAACCTCTTAGGGACTGGAAAAACATCAGTGTAAACAGGCACTGCAAAGTATTTGTCCATTTTACACAATTTCTCTGGAACTACAATGGGGTCACAGTCATCCAGTCGCTAAAACCTCCCTGAGCAATAAGCGGAGGTGTTCAAGCTTAAATGTAAAGGCTGCCATTTCAGATTCGGACTGAAGTAACGTCTTCCCTGAATCTGAAATCTCACCCTCAGACAGCAACTCCCTTGCCACGGCTTCGGAGCATTGTGAGGGTATATCGGACATAGCTACTAAAGCGTCAGAAATCTCTGTATTTGTTCTAGCCCCAGAGCTGTCTCGCTTTCCTTGTAACCCTGGCAGTTTGGACAATACCTCTGTGAGGGTATTAGTCATAACTGCCGCCATGTCTTGTAAGGTAAACGCATTGGACGTGCTAGATGTACTTGGCGTCACTTGAGCGGGAGTTATAGGTTGACACGTGGGGAGAGCTAGATGGCATAACCTCCCTTTTGTCAGTCTGAGAAACCTCTGGTGATAAATCTTTAAATGCCATAATATGGTCTTTATAATTTATAGAAATTTCAGTACATTTGGTACACATTCTAAGAGGGGGTTCCACAATGGCTTCTAAACATATTGAACAAGGAGTTTCCTCTATGTCAGACATGTTTAACAGACTAGTAATGAGACCAGCAAGCTTGGAAAACAAAAACGGTACTGTGCCTTAAAGAGAAAAAAACTAAGACATAAACTGCAAAACAGTGTTAAAAAGTAGTAAACTCTTCGAAATTTTTACAGTGTGTATAAGGGACTAAAGCAGCATTGCACCCACTTGCAAATGGATGATTAACCCTTTAGGCCCCAAACCGGATTTGAAAAACGTTAAAAAACGTTAACAGTTAAACACCTTGCCCTCAAATACGATTTAGGGAAGAAATAAGCCCTCTATAGTGGTCCTCAGATGCCAGAGGACTCCTTTAGGGAAGCTGGATGTCTCAGTCTGAATATGAACTGTACATCTAGAGCGCGAAAATAGGCCCCTCCCACCATGCACTCGATGTCAGAGGGCCTTAAGAAAATACTCCTAGGAGTAGGAGTATCTGACTAGCCATGTGGAAACTAGGCCCCAAAAAAACGATTTATCACCCTCAGAGAAAAAAAACGTTCTTTCTATATAACATGTAAACGTTTTGTCCCTAAGAAATATGAGTATTAACATGAATATTACACTTTTTTGTAAGCATGATCCCAGTCATTGTTAAATCACTGCATCAGGCTTACCTCAATTATACAAGGCTCTGTCAGCATTTTCTAGATCTTATCATCTCTCTAGAAATAAATATACTGAACATACCTCAAAGCAGGTAATCTGCAGACCGTTCCCCCAACTGAAGTCTTTCCCATACTCTTCAGTTATGCGTGAGAACAGCAATGGACCTTAGTTACAAACCGCTAAGATCATCAACCTCCAGGCAGATTCTTCTTCTAATTTCTGCCTGGGAGTAAAACAGTACGACGCCGGTACCGTTTAAAAATAACAAACTCTTGATTGAAGGTAAAAACTACATTAAGTCACCACATATCTCTTATACTTCCTATATTGTTGAGAGTTGCAAGAGAATGACTGGGAGTGGCAGTTAGGGGAGGAGCTATATAGACAGCTCTGCTGTGGGTGTCCTCTTGCAACTTCCTGTTGGGAAGGAGAATATCCCACAAGTAATGGATGAACCCGTGGACTGGATGCCATTTTCGGCCGAAATTTTGGTGCATTATATATATATATATATATATATATATATATATATATTTATTATTTTTTGTTATACCCACACAGAAAGAGGAGCCTTGAAATATATAAACACACACAGACAAAACATTTTCTAATGATTTTTGGATATTACTGTTATGTGTTTTTTTTTTACCTTGCATACTGGTCACATATTTTATGTGACTACTACATTGTTCCTTTAGATACTTGTATTTGATACATTTATTATTAAAGGGACATAAAAAGTACAAATTAAACTTTCATGGTTTTAAAACTTGCAATTTTAAAACAACTTTCCAATTTACTTTTTTTTTTTTTTTAAATGTGGTTTGTTCTCTTAGTATCACGTAAATGTAGGAGGCTCATAAACGCTCAGGACTTATCTGCACATATCTTTAGCACTTTATTGCAGCAGCGTTTGCAACAATGCAGAATACTGATACCATATAGAAACCCTATAAGCCTACCTAAATGTACTCTTCAGAAAAGGATACTAAGCAAAATTGATAATAGAATTAAATTGGAAAATTGTATGATCTATCTGAATCATGAAAGTTTAATTTTGACTTTACTGTTTGATTAAGAGAACATTCCACCCAAAATTGGATGCATTTCACTTTTGAAACAAAGCATTTTTGTAATGAACATGTATTAGCAAAATGTTTCTAATAAAAGCTATAGCCTTTTTAAAAGTATATTTAAAGGGACACTGGACCCAAAATTTTCCTTTTGTAATTCAGAAAGAACATGCAATTTTAAGCAATTTTCTAATTTACTCCTATTATCAATTTTTCTTTGTTCTCTTGGTATCTTTATTTGAAAAAGAAGGCATCTACGCTTGTTTTGGGTTCAGTAGTCTGGACAGCACTTTTTTATTGGTGAATGAATTTATCCACCAATCAGCAAGGACAACCCAGGTTGTTCAACAAAAATGGGCCGGCATCTAAACTTACATTTTTGTATTTCAAATAAAGATACCAAGAGAATGAAGAAAATTTGATAAAAGGGGTAAATTAGAAAGTTGCTTAAAATGTCATGCTCAATCTGAATTGCGAAAGAAAAAATGTGGGTACAGTGTCCCTTTAAGTATGCACCGTGCACCAGCATTCTAAACACAGCACTTGCTCAGAGAACCTAACATGCTTGTACCATATAAACTTGCTCAATTTGTTGCCAACATGATACAAGCCCCACTGGTGCTCTGAGTAGCTGCAGTGCTTAAACTGTTGTTGCACTAAGAATATCTAGCTATCCTTATTGCTATGTATATTGCAAATATGTTTCTATTCAAAGATATAATTAATCTATGTACATTTAAATATTGACCGGAATGTCCCTTTAAGCACAACACGGTTGTCATCCGCACTAGAGCAAATTACGCTCCTCCATACACCAACCATACAAGGTGGCCAAGTGGCCTGGTAAATTACTTCCATTATCAAATTGTGCAGTCTTTTTATATGCACACTTTCTAAAGGCACCAGCTACTACTGAGCATGTGCACACATATATGAGTGAAATAAGCTGATGGCTGTCACATGATACAGAAAGGGCAGCAAACTGAAGTCAATTTTGAAATTTGTAAGGAAAAAAATAAATTCATCTACCAGTCATTTCAAATTCAGAGTAAGAGCTATTGCATTGCCTTTATTATACATGTGCTGTTGTATGCATTTGTACTGTATATAATGGTATTCAAACCCCTCGATCTCAGCTCCCTTAAGCTTTAGAAACCCCATACATTGTTATTTTTTAAATGAGGGGTTTTCTAGAGACCCCTATGTCTGCTTGTTTTAAAGCACAGAAAACAGAATTTATGCTTACCTGATAAATTACTTTCTCCAACGGTGTGTCCGGTCCATGGTGTCATCCATTACTTGTGGGATATTCTCCTCCCCCACAGGGAAAGGCAAGGAGAGCACACAGCAAGAGCTGTCCATATAGTCCCTCCCAGGCTCCGCCCCCCCAGTCATTCGACCGACGGTTAGGAGAAATAAAGAAGAAACTATAGTGTGCCGTGGTGACTGTAGTGTATAGAGAAAGAAATTCTTCAAACCTGATTAAAAAACCAGGGCGGGCCGTGGACCGGACACACCGTTGGAGAAAGTAATTTATCAGGTAAGCATAAATTCTGTTTTCTCCAACATTGGTGTGTCCGGTCCACGGTGTCATCCATTACTTGTGGGAACCAATACCAAAGCTTTAGGACACGGATGAAGGGAGGGAGCAAATCAGGTTACCTAAACAGAAGGCACCACGGCTTGCAAAACCTGTCTCCCAAAAATAGCCTCCGAAGAAGCAAAAGTATCAAATTTGTAGAATTTGGACAAAGTGTGCAGAGAAGACCAGGTCGCTGCCTTACATATCTGATGAACAGAAGCCTCGTTCTTGAAGGCCCATGTGGAAGCCACAGCCCTAGTAGAGTGAGCTGTCCGGCAGTCTCGTAAGCCAATCGTATGATGCTTTTCAGCCAAAAGGAAAGAGAGGTAGCAGTAGCTTTTTTGACCTCTCCTCTTGCCAGAATAAACTACAAACAGAGAAGACGTTTGTCTGAAATCCTTTGTTGCTTCTAAATAGAACTTTAAAGCACGGACTACATCTAAATTGTGTAACAAGCGTTCCTTCTTTGAAACTGGATTCGGACACAAAGAAGGCACAACTATTTCCTGGTTAATATTCTTGTTGGAAACAACCTTTGGAAGGAAACCAGGTTTAGTACGCAAAACAACCTTATCTGAATGGAACACCAGATAGGGCGGATTACACTGCAGAGCAGATAATGCAGAAACTCTTCTAGCAGAAGAATAGCAACCAAAAACAGAACTTTCCAAGATAACAACTTGATATCTATGGAATGTAAGGGTTCAAACAGAACCCCTTGAAGAACTGAAAGAACCAAATTTAGACTCCAGGGAGGAGTCAAGGGTCTGTAAACAGGCTTGATCCTGACCAAAGCCTGAACAAAAGCTTGAACATCTGGCACAGCTGCCAGTCGTTTGTGTAACAAGACAGATAAAGCAGAAATCTGTCCTTTTAGAGAACTCGCTGATAATCCCTTATCCAAACCTTCTTGGAGAAAGGAAAGGATCCTAGGAATTTTAATCTTACTCCATGAGAATCCCTTGGATTCACACCAACAGATATATATTTTCCATATTTTATGGTAATCTTTCAAGTCACAGGTTTTCTGGCTTGTACCAGAGTATCTATCACAGAATCCGAAAACTCACGCTTAGACAAAATCAAGCGTTCAATTTCCAAGTAGTCAGCTGGAGAGAAACTAGATTTGGATGTTCGAATGGACCTTGTACTAGAAGATCCTGTCTCAAAAGGTAGCTTCCATGGTGGAGCCGATGACATATTCACCAGGTCTGCATACCAAGTCCTGCGTGGCCACGCAGGAGCTATCAAAATCACCGAGGCCTTCTCCTGTTTGATCCTGGCTACCAGCCTGGGGATGAGAAGGAACGGTGGAAACGCATAAGCTAGGTTGAAAGTCCAAGGCGCCACTAATGCATCCACTAGAGTCGCCTTGGGATCCCTGGATCTGGACCCGTAGCAAGGAACCTTGAAGTTCTGACGAGACGCCATCAGATCCATGTCTGGAATGCCCCATAATTGGGTCAACTGGGCAAACACCTCCGGGTGGAGGTCTGACGACTCAGAGCGGCAAGGAGAATGACTGGGGGGGCGGAGCCTGGGAGGGACTATATGGACAGCTCTTGCTGTGTGCTCTCCTTGCCTTTCCCTGTGGGGGAGGAGAATATCCCACAAGTAATGGATGACACCGTGGACCGGACACATCAATGTTGGAGAAACCCTCTTTAAAATAAAGCCCTTTATAAATTTTAATAGCCAAGTGATAACTATGGTAATAGTGATCCCCTGGCACAAATACATGTGCATTTATATGAGTAGAGGCTCATGGGAACCCCCCTGTGTGTATATCAAAATTACATAATTATACCAAAAGGCCCTTATTTATATGATGACCCCTTTTTTAGAGTTAAAAAAACAAACAAACACACACACTATTGTTTACAACAACATTGAAAATTAACATTTTCACAAAAATATACAGTAACATAAAAAAATGGTAGTGTTTGAATCAGCTGGGTCTACTGAAATAAAAACACATGGATTTCCAATAAGCAGTGCTAGTTACACGTCATACGGCTAGTGCTGCTGATCAGAGGCGGCTTCTGCTCAGGACCAGCAGTGCTCTGTGGGTCCCGAGTGGCACTTCTGTGTGTTTGACCGCTTTGCGCAAGTTAATGGGACACTCAAGTCAAAATTAAACTTTCAGGATTTAAATAAAATATGCAAATTAAAAAAAAACAAAAAAACTTTCACATTAAGAAAATGTGCTTAGTTTTGTTATATTTACACTTTTTGACCTCCTTATCTCAGTGCTATTTACAGACTTGCATTTTAGCCAATCAGTGCTGGCTCATGCGTAACTCCACAGGAGTGAGCATAATGTTATCCATATGGCGCATATGACCTAGCACTGCCTTGCTGTGAAAAGCTATAAAAATACACTGAGATAAAGGCGGCCTGTAGGGGCTTAGAAAGAGACAGAAATGTAAAGGTTGAAAAAAGGTACAAAAAAAACAAATTTTGCTTACCAGATAATTTCATTTCCTTCTATATGAGGAGAGTCCACAGCATCATTTCTTACTGTAGGGAAATACTGAACCTGGCCACCAGGAGGAGGCAAAGACACCCCAGCTAAAGGCTTAAAAACCTCTCCCACTTCCCCCTTACATCCAGGTGAATTTCGAAAATGGCAGGGTGGTGAAAGAATAAACCAAAAGGTGGATTCTTTCCATTTTCGGAATCCACCGGGATGCAGCGAAGGCAAGCGAGCATTACAAAACAAAACAAAAAACACACCCACAAAAAGTAATACATTTTTTTTTTATTTAAAAAAAAACACCTGCACAAAGTATTAAGAAAAAAAACACTAAACAAAAATAACCCCCTAAACCCGCCAACCACAACATCGCAAACTATCAAATACATCTATTAACCCCTAATCCGCCAACCCCCACAACGCATTAAACCTAATTGACCTATTAACCCCTAAACCGCCAACCCCCACAACACAAAAAACTAATTTAAATGGCTAAGCCCCCTACATTAACCCCTTAGTTACATTTAAAAAAAAAATACACATTAAAATTAAAATAAAATGTAAAAAAAAAAAAATTACATTAATATAAAAATTACAGAAAATAAAAAAGGCTAACATTACAAAAAATAATAAACAACACTATCCAAAATTAAACCCAATCCCTAAGAAAATAAAAAAGCCCCCCCCCCCAAAATAAAAACACCCCCTAATCTAAGATGGGGCTTTTTGTAGGGCATTGCCCTAAAGAAATCAGCTCTTTTACATTAAAAATAAACAAAGTCCCCCCTAACAGTAAAACCCCCCACCTACCAAACCCCCCAAAATAAAAAAAACTAACACTAATAAACCTAAACTACCTATTGCCCCTAAAGGGGCATTTGTATGGGCATTCAGCTCTTTTTCACTGCCCTTAAAAGGACATTAAGCTCTTTTGCAAATTGCCCAATAAACCCTAATCTAAAAAAAACAACCCCCCCCCCCAAAATAAAAACTAACACTAAAGCCCCAAATAGGTACTCATGGTTTCAGAAGTCCGGCGGAGAAGGTCTTCTTCCAGGCGGATTCATCATCTTAATTCACAGTGAAGGCGTTGCGGGAGGTCTGGAGTGGTCTTCCCAGAAGTGGCGATCCTCGGTGACAGCGTGGAGGTTCCTCTTCATGCGATCGTCCACCGCACACTGAAGATTGAATTCAAGGTACCCCATATTTATTGGGGTACCTTGCATTCCTATTGGCTGAAATTTTCAAAATCAGCCAATAGGATGATCTACTGAAATCTTATTGGCTGATTTGAACAGACAATAGGATTTCAGTAGCTCTAATCCTATTGGCTGTTTTGAAAAATTCAGCCAATAGGAATGCACGGTACCCCATATTGATTGCGGTACCTTGCATTCAATATTCAGTATACGACAGACATCGGATGAAGAGCCTCCATGCTGCCGAAGAGCCTCCATGCTGCCAAAGACCAACGATGCAGCGGACCACCGACGCCACCACAGATGACCACCGCCAAGGATCGCCACATCTAGGAAGACCGATTTGGACCTCCGCTCCACCTTCACTGTGGAAGAAGCTGATGGACCCGTCTGGAAGAAGACCTTTTCCGCCGGACTTCTGAAACCGTGAGTACCTTTTTGGGGCTTTATTTATTTTTTTATTTGGGGGGGGTTGCTTTTTTAGATTAGGGTTTATTGGGCAATTTGCAAAAGAGTTGAATGCCCTTTTAAGGGCAGTGAAAAATAGCTGAATGCCCTTTAAAGGGCAATGCCCATACAAATGCCCATTTAGGGGCAATGTTTAGGGGTAGTTTAGGTTTATCAGTGTTAGTTTTTTTTTTTTTATTGTGGGGGGTTTGGTGGGGGGGGTTTACTGTTAGGGGGGACTTTGTTTATTTTTAATGTAAAAGAGCTGATTTCTTTAGGGCAAAGCCCTACAAAATGCCCTTTTAAGGGCTATTGGTAGTTTATTCTTAGATTAGGGGGTGTTTTTATTTTGGGGGGCTTATCAACTAGTATAATATAATGTAACGAAATGAAAAGGTGTTACATCTATTAAAGACAACATTTTCCATGTTGTATAAAGCTAGCATGTGCAATAGTAAAAACCCTATAGCTTGTTAGAATACAGGGCTACAGAGTTTTGGGGCACAATACAAATAAATAAATAATAATAATAATAATAATGCAGTTATGCACAACAGAATAAAACATTATTACAAAAAATAGAGGATAAAAAGCACTCTTTTAAATTACTGAATATAGAATAAATACAAAATATTACTGAGAGCAGAGATACTACTAAACTGAACAAAATACAGCCTATGCAAGCCAACAATATCACAAACCTATTCAAATCATTTTCTCTTGCAATATATTTTGATGAGCACTGTTGCTACACACAATAACGGAGCAAGTCTAAAAAGTGGTGCTAAAGTCCACCAGCAAAACAAATGATCAGTTCATAAGCTCTGTTCTGCCCAATTACTTATGGTAAACTGAAAAAGACTAATAGACACAGCCAGTGATTCTACTTGGAAAATTATTTAACCCCTTAGCTACCGGGAATTTCAACAAAGAATTTGCCCAAAAAACTGGAGAATTTTTTGTATTTTTGCTATCACTCAATTTAAACAGAAATAGAGACATAGTTTTTTCTAGATTATTTTTATGTAGTCAACCCAAGGTATTAATCTAGGTCCATTTTAGTATGTTTAATGCCACCATTTCACTGCCAAATGAAATCATAAAGAAAAAAAATCATTAACTTTTTCGCAAACTTTGTTTTTTTTTACTGAAATTATTTACATACCACAAATGGTTGTAAAAGCTTCTCTGGGATACCCTTTGTTCAGCAATAGACATACATGGCTTTGCCATTGGTTTTTGGTAATTAGAAGGCCGCTAATTGCATGTACCCACCACACTTCTATTATTCCCGGCAGTGATGGGGTTAATCTTGTAAGGTTAATTTTAGCTGTAGTGTAGAGATTACCCTCCGACCCGACACTTCCCATCCTCACCATCTTAGATACTGGCTGACAGACTGCTAGTATGCAGTTTAGGGCTTTTCATAAATAATTATTTTGCAACCCTTATTTGCAATGTCTGCCAGTACCTAATTTACAGATTTAAAAATAAATAAATAATAAAATATATATACACATATACATATATACACATACATACACACATACATATACACACACACACACACACATATATATATATATACATACATATACACACACATATAAATACAGGCATACCTCATTTTATTGCGTTTTACTTTATTGCGCTTCACAGATATTGCTCTACAAAACTGAAGGTTGTGGCAATCCTGTGTTAAGCAAGTCTATCTGTGCCATTTGTCCAACATATATACACATATAAACACAAAAACACACGTATAAACACCTATATATACACACCATCAGCATAAGATAAATAATCCCTTTATTACCCATTCCCCAGTTTTGCATAACCAACATGGTTATATTGATATACTTTTTACCTCTATGATTACCTTGTATCTAAGCCTCTGCATACTGCCCCTCATCTCAGTGCTTCTTATTTATTTTTTAAGCTTTTTACAATTTTGCATGTTAGCCATTTAGTGCTGGTTCTTGTGAACCCATTATTCTCCATGGGAGTGAGCACAATGTTATTTATATGGTACACATGAACTAGCACTAAGTGACAGTAGTGTAAGATAGATTGTAAAAATCTTGAAAAAATCACTGAGATAAGAGGCGGACAGCAGGGGCTTAGAAACAGGTAGTCTTTGAGGTCATAAAGTATATTAATATACAATGTTGGTTATGTAAAGCTGGGGAATGGATAGTAAAAGGTGTTATCTATCTTTTCAAACAAATATCAAGAAGGCTGTCTCTTTAAACCACTACAGAAATGTAGTAAACTTGCTCCTGAGCTGGACACAGACTAACTATGTATTCAACCCCTATTTGGCCAGTAAAAACAGAGTTAGAGGCATGCAGTAGAGCAACTGTAAAACGCTCCAATTACAGCATTTTACTGTTGCACTAATATGCCCTTTAATCTCACTTTAGGGGGCAATCTCCAAAATGAATCTTCTATTCGGGAAGCAGAAGCCTAACTTTTAGCCAACCACTTCATATTTTAACGCAGCACTGGATGTCTAGAAAATCCACTGATACAAATTACAAAATCCATCAGTTTCTTTAAATTTATTTCAATAAATCATTGGATTTTACTTATATCCTGTAGCCAAACTACTCACTGTATTTGTACTCAAGAAAGTCATAAGAGAACCAGGGTGGTACAGGTCTTCTGGAGTGGGTGTTGCCCTGTTTCTGTCAAGCAAATAGTAGGCAGGGCTAATTTTATTTTTAAAATGATTCTATTGAATCGAGTGAAGAAATATAATTGATGACATTTACAACAAAACATTTTATTTGTCTCTTAAAGGAAATATAAAATACATATGTTAAAGGGAAAGTAAAGTCAAAATTAAACCTTTCATGACTCAGATAGAGTCTGAAAATTAAAACAAATTACTTCTAGTATCAAAATTTGCTTAATTTTCTTGCTTATTCATAGAAACATAGATTTTTAAGGCAGGTAGTAGCCATAGGCCCAGCAAGTCTGCCTCATATTTCATAAAAGTATAAACTTATTAGTTTGTAGGATAACCTTATGCTTATTCCAGGGCTTCTTAAAGTCCCCCACAGTGTTTGTCATTTCCATTTCTTGTGGAAGTTTATTGCATGAATCAATCACTCTTTCTGTAAAGAAGTGTTCCTCAAATTACTCCTGAATCTACTACCCTTCAGCTTGAGATCATGACCCCTTGTGCTTGAATCTTTCTTTTTATCTAAAATACTCACAGCCTCAGCTTTATTAAGCCCTTTAATATACTTTGTTGAGGAGTGGGCTAAGAAGAAGCAATGCACTACTGTGAGCTAATTGAACGCATCTGGTGAGCCACTGACAAGAGGCATTTACATACAGCCACCAATCACCAGATAGATCCACAGTAGTGCATTGCTGCTCCTTAGTTTCCCTAGGTATGGTTTTCAATAAAGAATACAAAAAGAACAAGGCAAATTTGTTAACAGAAGTAATTTGGAAAGTTGTTAAAAATTGCATGCTCTATCTGAATAACGTATAAACTGGTTCATACCAAAATGTACAAAACAATGTAAATAAAATTACCTGATAAACGAATGTCCAAGAGACTTGCAGAAGTCCTCAAGTGCTAGTGCTTTCTGCCCAGACATATCTGATGCAAAGCCTGGTAAGAAAATGACTCCTGGACTTTTGCCTTTTAACTTCACGTAAGCCAGCTTGGGCAAATCTTGACGCATGAGATTCTGCATTGATGACTTTTGTCTGCATGCTAATAAAAAAAATAAAAATAAAGGAAAAAGAGCATTTTAAATTGTTCAGAGTAAATAAACCTTTAACATGTGAGACATCAGAGTCGAAACTTATACATTAGCAATTTCGCATGTCTGGTCCACTTGCAACAAAGGAAAACAAATGACTGTGCCGTCCCTTAAGCTTTATGCTTATCTCCATCTATCCTTTCACATCAGCTCCATTTTCCCTGTCCCCTCCTCCTCTCTTACCTCTTGAAGACCAGATGAAACTGGGGTTATCATCATCTAGTCAAATGTAGATCAGATAAGTTATAGACTTTAAAAATCCAGAGTGCTAATAAAGGCTGCCAAAGAGGTCCACACAAAAGATCAGAAGGTGCTACTGTTAGGGGGATGGACAATCAATTTTCTAATATGCTACCACAATCAATTTTCTAAAATGCTACCACAGAGTCATATTTGGAATTTGTTTGACAAAAGAATATCTGAATAACGAATTCTGCACTTATCTACTAATCAGCCACAACAAAGGAGACCAGAACATGGATTTCACCATTCTTTTCAAGGGGTGTATCACTGGATAGCTCTTGATCTGCAAATTTTTGTAAAATTACAGTGTTCAATTATTTTAAAACCTTTATTTTGCACTGGATTTATGTCACTTTAACATCTGGTAATATAGGCAGTTCTTTGCATACACATCTAAAATAAAGTGCATATTCAATAATTCAGATCTTTCGTCTTAAACTAAAGATACCTATGAGTTGTCACCTTTATTAGAAAATAAAACTACGCATAGTAATTATCTTTTATTATGTGACTTCGCCCAGAAACAAAAAGCTGCTGCTATTAAATTTAAAATTATAGTGTCTTTCTAAATGGATTCCCAAAAGTGTATATCCAGACATTATTTACAAGTTATTTTGCATTCCTACTAGTTGGAAAAAATATGGTTTGTGATACAATCCTATGTTGCTGTTGCGTGCCTCTAATCACCTCATTTGTGTCTTCCACTACTTGCTCCCACTGTTCTAATTATAGTATTTTTTTTTTACTCAAATTGTATATCACAAATTGACTGATGTGTTGTAAAACACTGTTTCTCACCATCTTCTGCATCATATACCCCTAAAGGTTTCTATTTTTACTCTAAGTACTCCCAACTGTAAGACTAATATTAAGGTTACAAAAACAAGTGGCAATTGTTGATACCAGATATCTTTAGAAATACTAGAGCAACAAATAATAAAGAAAGCAACTTACAAAGAAAACAGCCACAAAACACACACACAATGAGAAAATAGCTTATCAGCCCAGGAAGGGAAATACAGTCTGTTAAATTTTTAAAGTTTTTAAATTTAGCCACATCAGGGCAAAAAATAAGAAAAAGGGGAAGTCCCCGAGTACTTCTTGTCCATACTCCAGTTACCCCCAGGTACAGGTTGAGACACAAGGTTATGAAAGATCTGCACACAAATAAAGGTTTTAAAATCAATTAAAATAAAATTATTTTTCAGACAAGGTTTGCAGTTTGTTTAACGCTATGAAAACCCTTGTCAAGTCTTGCGTCGTGTCTCCTTTAACATGGCTAATCAGGAGCTACAAATAAATGAGCATTGGCATTAGTGTAAGCAATTCCTGCAAAACACAATGTAGCATTCTCCTTTATACAGAAAATCGCAATAAACTTTAGTATAGGTAAATGCACTTTTAGCCCTTCGGTTGAGAAGAGAAGAAAAAGTACAAGTTAATAATGCAAAATTACAAGAAAAATAGGTCATGCAAAGAATGTGTCTACACTGCAAGATACAAGAAGGAAAAAAATATCAAAACATCCAATCCACTAAATCAATATTTGCAACACATTTCTTGGCCTACTACTGTTTTACTAATCTCAGGACAGAAGATATGAATTCTGTTATATGTCTAGAGAGTTCAGTGTTCTCCACAGGAAATGTAGCCAGTCGGTGGCATAATAAAAGTAGCCAGGTCGGGGCAGTGTAATACTATTATAACATTTTCTGCTAATCAAAGCACAAAATGATTGCAGGTTTTAACTAACATACATTTATTTAATAATAATTTGAGCAATAAACATTGTGAAATTTTAATATTAGTTCATTTTAGCTTAATATTGGCTAAAATCAGCCGGGTAGTGCACCCATTAAAAAGGGTCTGGGGAGAACACTGGAGTCCATGTGAAATACTACATAAAAAAAAATTAAAAAAAATTACTTTATGGAGTAGACATTATTAGGCCCATCACCATCAAGCAGTCCCTTGATACCAAAATGTGAAATGCAGACTTATTAGTCATGAACTGACCTAGTTCCAGAATAACAACAGAATAATTAGGTTCTATTTTGGTATGAGAAACCTTCATAAAGTTTTATAGTAGAGCTGCAACAACTAATCGGTATAATTGATAATAACCGATTACGAATATAGTTGTCAACAAATCTCATAATTGATTAGTTGGTTTGCAATTAGTTGGTCTGTGCACAGCACCAGCTACTTTACTCATATGAGCTCCTGCACATGGTATTGTGTTTTATGGTTATGCCCTTAGCCTAAAGGATGTCTACAGACATTTTACGTTTCACTTTTTCAGGAAACTATAAGTTTTGATTTTTAAGTTTACAACTACTCTTGTCTTATGTGCAACCCAGAAATAAAAGTCATAATTTGTATTGTTTATATTAAATCAGGTGATATGGGACTGTGCTTTGCACGATATAGCGCCCAGCTTTTTATTTAAACCTAGCCCTAGATTGATGGCATTTGTTTTATGAATTTATGTCACTATTAACTGTTTGCACAATGTTAAGCTTGCTATTGCTGAAATATGTACTCGCTAGATAAATGTGTAAGGCTTTGTCCTGTTATTGATATATAATCTTTAGCCCTCTTGCCTTTTTTTTTTTTTAATTTAATTGGAATATGTACCAAATTTTCAACCTCTATACTTATATATCTGTTATTTTAAGAGTGTACTAGATATTTTCCCCCTAACCTTATAGCTGGTTGTTTTTCTTGAATATCTATATGCAATGGTATTTTTATGTCAGAATGAAGTCCAGGCTTACTTTGTTAAGAGGCCCCTTGATGGAGAGCTAACAAAAATAAATATCCCACCTTGGTGAAATTGGCAAAACCCTACTTATGCATCTCCGGCATCTCAACACCAGTGAGCGCCTCTTCTCTGCTGCAGGCAAAATAGCTTGCAAAAAAGAGAGCCAGCCTCAGCCAGAAACATGTGAACATGTTGACTTTTTTGCATTTCAATGCAAAGTTTCTGAAATAGTGAATAACAGAATGTTCTAAACAGTGATAGTCTTTTACTAGTTCTACCTCTTTTCAAACAGTTTGTGGTTTTGTTTTGCTTAGCTTAATTATAAAAAAATTGTTCTGCTGATTAAAAAATTAGACCAACAGTTGTGTTAATGTAAAGTTTTAGTCTGAAGTTTATATTTGTAACACTCTGTATATGGATTTTATTTAAAATATAGGAAACATTTATTTGTTATCCGATTAGTCGATTAATCAAATAATAATCTTCTGACTAATCGATTATGAAAATAATCGTTAGTTGCAGCCCTATTTTATAGCTGTTTCAAGTCCAGAACTAGAATATAAACCGACCTCCCTTTTAAGTACAGTGAAGAGATTGGGAAAAAAAAAACTTACAATAAAGTTTTGCTATTTATGGACGAAAGGTATCAGCCAATCAACATGCCCTGACGAAGCCGCACAGGTGAAACGATCATAGGCTTTTGGATACTCCCACATTTCCTAAATATTGGCCGGGCACACAAGACCACGTAAGAAGAAAAAAACAACCGTTTCTGGAGCATTTAACTCTCACTGACATGCTGAAGGCTTTCTGGATACTACGCTACCAGGTTACCTCATTAACTGCCACATAATAGCCCGGAGGACTCGTCCAGTAGGGCAAATCGGAAGCTCTTCGACCTCTCAACTACCTCCGGTCAAGCGGTTTAACCCGCTACTGAGATAGCATAAGTCTAGAGGCGGCCCACATAGTCTAGTATCTCACGGAGCTAGGCGGGAGGTTTAAAAAGCGAAGTTTTCCTATTAGCTGCTCAGTTAAAGTTGTTAAGCTCCTTCACAGCATAACATCAAGCAGACTGCACCGGACTTCCCAGCTTGAATGATTCTATGGAGGAACTTTTTACATCAGCTCATCAAGTGAACCTACAGGAATTTTGTAGCAAGTATCGCTATGAACGTTGATACTATTGTGCTATTAAGACTTGTTCTTAATGTTGTAGCTCTATTAGAGTTTTGATGTTCTGAGTAACAATTGAGTTATCCTACGTATTAGGTCACATGTATATTAATTAGGCTTTATGGGGGTACTGTATCATTATTATCAAATTTTGTTTTGTTTTATTTATTTTTGAACCTTGGCAATTAAATAATTTAAATTGCAACATAGTCTGCTTTCAGTTTACTTGTCAGCGAGGGTGACTATTTATTTATGGCCACTATTTTTGCATAATAGCATTTCTTTCATGTAATTAGCAAGAGTCCATGAGCTAGTGACGTATGGGATTATTTTTCAGCGGAATTGGCTGTCTTTATTTTATCCCTCCCTCTCTAGTGACTCTTGCGTGGAAAGATCCACGTCTTGGGTAGTCATTATCCCATACGTCACTAGCTCATGGACTCTTGCTAATTACATGAAAGAAAACATAATGTATGTAAGAACTTACCTGATAAATTCATTTCTTTCATATTAGCAAGAGTCCATGAGGCCCCCCCCTTTTTTGTGGTGGTTATGATTTTTTTATATAAAGCACAATTATTCCAATTCCTTATTTTTTATGCTTTCACACTTTTTTCTTATCACCCCACTTCTTGGCTATTCGTTAAACTGATTTGTGGCTGTGGTGATGGGTGTATTTATAGGCATTTTGAGGTTTGGGAAACTTTGCCCCTCTTGGTAGGAATGTATATCCCATACGTCACTAGCTCATGGACTCTTGCTAATATGAAAGAAATGAATTTATCAGGTAAGTTCTTACATAAATTATGTTTTTTCTTATTTAGAGGCAAGGGTGCTAATTTATAAGTACTATTTTTCTCTGCCAATTTACTTAATTATTGCCGTTTACTTACTGGACTTTTTGCCCTAACCCACTCCAGTGCCCTATCTCAGTAGTATTATTTACCCAATAAAACCTTACACCCTGATCCTGAGCAGTACAAATATATAAGTTCCAAAAGATTTCTCTCTCTATATTTCAAGGGACCTGTCACAGAAAGAGTCCTGAAGAAAGATCTGATAAATGTCTATTATGTAGCTCTTGGAAACTGTACTATTTACATAATGCTTATGAAGGCACCATATTCCCAAAAAAAACTTGTATCATCCAAGGAGAGACTGGTCAGGAATCGTTCAACTCTCTTCTAAAATATTTCTGCAAAGGGTCATGAGAGGAACCAACCTGAGAGGAAAAGTGTACTCTTAAAAGGAGGGACATGAAACCCAAAATTATTCTCATGATTTAGATAGAGAATACAATTTTAAAAAAAAAGTTTTCAATTTACTTCTATTATCAAATATAATTTGTTCTCTCGTTATTCTTTGTTGAAGAGATATCTAGATAGGTTTCGTGCACATGTCTGGAGAACTACATGACAGGAAATAGTGCTGCCATCTAGTGCTCTTGCCAATGTATAACATTGTTGCAAAACAGCTGCAGACACGTGCACACTCCTGAACTTACCTACCTGCAGTAAATTGGAAAGTTGTTTAAAATTCCATCTGAATCATGAAAGAAAAATTTGGGGTTTTATGTCCCTTTTTATGATCAGCGTTTTGCTCATTATAAACATGTGTACAATTTAATGTAAATTATAACGATTTTGCTCATGGTTTTATGTATAATATTCCTTATTCATGTTGTGATTGGAGAGAGCAGAAACATCAACTTATCTAGAGGGATATATAAAAAAAAACAAAGGCCTCGTTTCCATTGCTGTTGTAAACCGGATGTAAAATTAAGTATCTCCACTAAAGTCTATGGGGGTCAATTTATTATAGTGCAAGCGGACATGATACGATATAGCGTATCATGTCTGCTGCACATCGATAAATGCCGACAGCAATAGCGCCCCCTGCAGATTCGCAGCCGCTAGCAGGGGCGTCAATCAACCTGATCGTATTTGATAAATTGACCCCTATGGGGAAAGTTTTATGTTACCACCAGTGTACAACAGCAATGGAAACCGGGTCAAAGTTTGTTAGGGTTGTAAGTCCCTCAATACAGGGACCTCCTCCTCTTAAAGGGACAGTATACTGTGAAATTGTTTTTCCCTTAATGTGTTTCTAATTACTTTTTTTACCAGCTGCAGAGTATAAAAATGTATGAAAATTTGCTTTTTAAGGTTTGTGTATATGAATTAGCTGGTTTTGTGTTTTGAGCTTGTAGGTATAATTAGATCTCATTACTTTATAACATTGTGTACATATACGTGCTTCATCTTATATCTGTCCATAAACCAAAAAGACCAATAACATTTTATTACCTTATCTGTTCTATACCCCACTGGGAGTATAATTTCTTCTGCTGGCTGTGTTTACACAGATTGTCTATAGCTTGGACCTAAGGCCAGAAACTTTCAGAATAGGTGGGGATACCACAGGCTAAATCAACTATTTCAAAATGTCAATATAAGGGTAAAGGAAATATTTGTAAACAATTTAATACACTCCAGCAGGTATTAAATGTCCTTTGTTCTGTATTACGTATGTATTTTCCTTTTTTTGTGTGTCATTATGTACCAAGAGCTCCAGAATTTGACAGAGCTTTGCAAATAATTAAATAAAAATATTCTAGTCGCATAAACAGTGACCTGTGTCTCGTGTTCCTGATTTAGCTTTCTAAAAAACAGATCATCATCCAATAGATGGGGCTAAATGATTGTTGTAACCTCCAAATCTGAGTATCAATAAATAACATTGAATATTTATTATTAAATTATTTTGTGCAGTCTCCCATCTTTATGTTCTGATTTTTGTAACCTACATCCCTTGAAACAAACAATAGATACCCATAAATAAGTTATAGACGCAAAATCAATCTTTTGAAGAGCCACCATCTGAATTAGCAAAACTGATCAAATTAGAAAAACAATAACAGCAATTTTGTTAAAGGGACATAAAACATACAATTTTAAACAACGTTTTAGTCTATTTCTGTTATCTAATTTGCTTTCAAGAGGGGTATACCTGATCTTGAAAAACCCTGTAAACTGTGCTAATAAAATAAGTTTTAATCATTTTAAAGCATCTCTTTTGCATACATTACTCTGTTCTCCACTGAAAATGTTGCCAGTAAGGAAGCATTATGGAGGTGGGGGCAGTGCAATTTAAAAACAAAAATTAAAATATTTTTTTGTATTTAAAAATGCTATTTAAGCTATCTAATGTGCAAGCTAATTGCATAATGTAATGTTAATTGATTTCATAATGATTTGTGCAGCAAACACTGGTTTAATTAATATTAGCTAATGAAGGGACACAAACAAAAATTTTCTTTCATGATTCAAGTGGAACATAACTTTTTAAACAACTTTCCAATTTACTTTTATTATCAAATTTTCATTTTTTTATTGTTATCCTTTAATAAAAATCAGAAAGATAAGCTCAGGAGTGTGCACACTCAATAGACTATAGTATCTTGAGGTTGAAGATTTAAGGTCTGCAACATCTTTAGTCCCTGAGGAATGTCAGATGACAAAAGTATGCTCATCTTTGGAGATGAATAATTTTGTGGGGAATCCCCATCTGTAACGTATATTGTGTTGTCTCAGCGTTTGGGTTATTTCACCAAAAGCCTGTCTCTGTTGTAGTGTTCAGGGTGCTAGATCTGAAAAAAGACTTTTAGGTGGTTGAATTTCTCAGGTAAGTCGCCTTTTGAGGCATGCTCTCTGTATTCTCTCCTTATGTATAAAAATGTAGTCGAACCACCACATATCTGGGTTCTTCTGCAGAAAGGCCTCTTGGCCTAGGAACCCCGTGTGCTCTGTTATCAGGTTTTCAGTCTATGTGTGTGGGGGTGCCAATGCCGTGAAAAATTCCAAAAGAAAGTTATGGAGATCTGAGTTTGATACCTCTTCTGGTATATCTTTAATTCTTAGATTGTTACAGTGGGATTATTTTCGAGGTCCGCAATTTTATCCTCAAGGTCAGAAAGTTGCACTGCCAAATTCTGAGCGTAACTTAAAAAGGAGCGACTGATCAACCACTACATCGTCCTGTTTACGCTCTAAGGTGTCCAATCTTTCGCTAGTAGTAGAGAGATCCTTGCGAAGGTCTGCTATGGAAGATGTCAGTTTTTCAGAAAAGGATGCATGGTGGGAGTCCAAGAGAGACTTTAATGAGTTTAAGATAAGAGCTGGGGATACAGAGCTCTGTTCCAGTGTTTGCAGATCATGTATTGCGGATTCAGTTAACGGAGTATTTTCATGGCTAGAGAGTGGAGATGTGCCATCTTCAGGTGCAAAGAGTGAAGTAGCAGAGGAGGTATTAAAATGATCTATGACAGTACGTTTCACTTGATTGGCTCCTTTATTCTTTTTTCCTTTGAGATTGAGAAATTGCGATTTGTATGGCACCACAATAGGATGTATGTTGGGAGTTCACACAAACAGATTTTCAATTTATGAGTGAGATTGCTTAATTAAGTTGCAGCTCCGTGCTTGCAACAATTCACCCCACCATCCCCCCTCACTGCCACTTTAGCCCTGCATGTTAGCGTTCGCTCAAGGGTTCAAAGATAGTTTTCCTCCATGTGGAGTAATTTAACATTTTACTGTGCGTGCAAAGCCTATGTCAGTAGGCCTGCAGTGTTGGTGGTAAAAAGTAAGGTGAAAAAGTTTGGCTTAAGTGAATAACAGCCCTATTCCGTGGGTATTCCTTGTTTGGCTTATTTTAAATGTCCCAATGAATTATGTCTAGCGTTGCCCTTGTGATCTCTATGCCCCAACTGTACCTCTTTTATGACGATCCTTTAAAAGCAGGACTCAGTTTTTGGGCCCAGGAGATGTTGGGTAGGAGGATTTAGAGGGCAAGGGAAAACAATCCCTCCAGCAGGACCTCCTTAGGATCTCTGAAACAGTTAGGCTTGAAATGGTGTGTAGGTCTCAACCGTAATCGTCGCAGTGCAAGAGATTGTGGATGGTAATTCGCCTAGGAGGCAAGAGGTATCCAAAGGCTCAGTGCCTCAGTAACTGGATCAGATGTTTGGGCGAGGTCTGTATTTCCACCATGTAGGGCCCAGATGTTGTGCCAATATCTTTGCGCTATGACGCACGACTGTTATGCAACCTTAACGTGCAAGCAGAAGATACGAGGAGCTGGGGAATTCAGCCAGTTGTAGTGGGACTTCATGCAGGTGCCTGGATTATCTGGATCCGTAAAGGTGTATAGGCCTTAACCACGACAATCGCCATGCAACAGCCATGGGAGGTGATCCGTCCCCAATTTAAAGAGGGAAAAAGGTGTCGGTAGGTTTACCTTGTTCTCTTGAGCTGGATATTAGCGGGGTATGAGTATTTCCCCTTAAAACTATATTGGGGCCTTTTAACGAATTTAGAGCTCAGTGATGGTGCAACTGAACGGCTCGAGTGCTGGCTCCTCCACCCATTTTTTTTTTTTTTTTTTTTTTTTAAACAAGATGCTTTGTGGCAATAGCTATCCTAACAGTAAACTCGTGCATAGAGTAGCAGAAATCATTGCTTTGGTAGAGACTGTCAATGTTTATAAGGCACGTGCAGAAATTTGGAATTCCTTTTACAAATGAATGCCAAATATGGCGGCAGCATTTAGCTATTTTCATTGCAGGATATATGTGTTAAAGTGTAAAACATAAATATCTGTGTAATAATAACTAAATTCAGCATGCACAGGACCATATTCCAAATGTATGCACATGCCTAATGTTTACCAACTTGGAACAACTCAAACAAAGATCTGCAGTTATAACATGGCAGAGACAAACTACTTTTCCAGTTGGTAGTTTTTACTTGAGTGAGTTCAGGAAAGGAGACAATATTCAATATGCAACACCATACACTAGATTCGATTTACGAGAAAGAAATGTCCATTAAAGAGGCAATGAAATAAAAATTAAATGACCGAGAAATGCAAAATACTGTTAAAGAATAAAAAGGGAGGTTCAAAATGACCTGAAAAAACAAACAAAAAAAAAAAACAACTCATGAAAGAGAATCAAAAAAGCATGGTAATCCTAGCAACGGTAAGGCAAATTCAGGACCAGCTAAATGAATCAAAGTAAAGATACCTTAAAATATATATATATATATATATATATATATATATATCTATAAATAATTTCATAATTCAGAACAGAAAAGGAAACCCACACTGTTTTACAATTCTAGAGATCCTGCATTCAAAGTAGCTGCAAATGCCCTTTTGAATCCAAGGTATAGATCAGGAGAAAACATTCAATTCAACCAATAACCTTTCAAAATTCCTATTTAAAAATTGTATGATTTTGATGTAAAGATTGACCTGCATAGTCCTAATTCAGAATCAACGTCTCTGGCTGTATCCTCAAATGTTCCAGCTGTACAGGATGGAACTCCACAAAGAGATTTTAACTTGGTAGAATGCTAGAAACAGAGGAAATTAAAGTGAATGTCAAGTTTGATAAACCAGTGCCCGGTTTTTAAAAACCTTATTAAAAACAGGGACACTTTCATTCTATTTCACTTGTTTTCTTAAAATACCTTTTAATCTTGAAAGCCGCTCCTGCAATTCCCCCTCCTGCCACTCGTCACTTCATACATCAGCAATGACGAATAAGGCATCCTCCAATCACGGCTTCCTCCCCAGGGGAATCATTGCCTGAGGCAACGTCGTGATTGGAGGAAGCCAGATTCGTCATTTTTGATATATGAAGAGGCTTGCGATGGGCAGGGGAAGCGCTGGAGCGGCTTTCAAGATTAAAAGGTATTTTAAGAAAACAAGTGAAATGTAAAGTTTGATGAATGAAAGTGCCCCTGTTTTTAATATGGTTTTTAAAAACAGGGCACTGATTCATCAAACTTGACATTCACTTTAATCTGAATCTGACAATCCATGTTTTTCCACGTCTTCCTTTACCGGGCTGGAGCTGCATCAGACTTTGAACAGCCAATTATTTGTAAAATAAAAAGTGTCTATTTCCATACATTTACTGGTCAGTATGTTTTTCTGTGTAACTGAACAAGCTAGGACAGAGAGCAATAGGGGTATCTCTCATCTGCCTGTTTCATACAAACTATTATGATGATAAATGTAACTTGTTTCTGTAAATTAGACATAAATTCATAAGTTTTGGATAGATCCTTTTTTTTTTGTACAATAACAGTAATCCCCTGTCAGACCCATGTCTCCTTTACACAAAAAAACACCTGAATCAGATTAGTTTCATAAATTTAACAAGAATTTAGAAGAATTTGGGTGTGTTGGGCAAGTGAATAACTGTATGTGTGTACATTTAAAGGGACAGAAATACACCTTCAGTTTTGCATACATGTTTGAAATAATGCATTTTATACTATATGACAGTGCCTAGCCTTGTTGTCTGTGGCCAAGATACGCAAAAGATGCGTATGATAGCTTTGTTACTGAAAACGAATTACAGTAAAAATTATGTTAATTATTCTAACGAATAAGAGTAGTTAATTTTTAAATTATTATGGCCCTTTAGTACACAACAATTATTCATTACCAATACTAAAGCATTGCAAAAGTGACTTATTTCTTGATAACTACAAAAATGTTTTAAAAACTGTAGAACCAAGTTCACCCACTAGTGATCACGTACAGTATTTCCAATATTAGGTAATGGCACTGAAAATCGATAATAGAAAAAAACATGTTAGTGGAAGCTTTTAACAAATGTGTCTACCAATAATTGTTCTGGTAACTAATTATTGTTAATTACATGACATTACAACACGCTACAGAGTAAAACCAAGGTTCAAAAAAAGTTGTTTTTTTTTCACGCGGTTTGTGCTATTATGTAATAGCGGTTGTTCTAAAGTACAAATAGTACCGGTATATAAGTATATGTAGCTCACAGTGTAGCTCACCAGCAGGGCTTTGCAATATCCTAGTACCGTGCAGGGTAACTGTGAGCGCCCGTATACTGCGCCGCCTGAATACTGATGTCGCCATGGGTGTTGAGCAGCAAGCAGCTAGCAAAGCCACGCGAGACCTGAGTTTCTATCATATCACATGATTTCCCACTGTAATATAGGGAGAAGAAAGCCTAGTCTCCTGATCACATTTTTGCTGGAAATGCAGATTTTGATTTTGTATTAAAATAAATAACTTCTATCTATTGTACGGTTTCGTATTTTACAAAACGAGAGAACGGACTTCAACTAGTATTAAGAAACCATATATCTATCTGCAATTTGATTGGCCATTCATACAGAGGTCTGTGGGAATTGTAGTCGTTCTCTCACAAGGTGACTTTTAGTTCCACAAGTTCTTCAGAGATGAAAATTAGTAGCAAGCAGCCAGTCGCAGATGAGACATGAGAGTAGAAGAATTTCTCGCACAATACACACGTACTAGAGAATCTTTGAATACTTCCTCAGCCACGCAGAGGTTGCTTCAAAAAGAGGTAGTGAATATAAAGTATGGTTATTACCAATCACTTAAAGCCAAATGAATATGATCCTCAGCATCCAGGATGGAACTCTAAACCAGTGATTTGTAACCTTTTTTTTTTTGCCGTGGCACACTTTTTTTCATTAAAAAAATCCTGTGGCACACTACCATTCCAAAATTTTTTAAAAAAATCACACATTGTAGCATATATATATATATATATATATATATATATATATATATATATATATATATATATATACACACACATACTGTATGTATTGTATTGTGCTGTGATGCCATGCCTCCTATAAAACTATACGTGACATTGACATTCATTCACAAACAATCATAATGATTGTCTGTGAATGAATGTCAATATGACATGGTTGTAAATGATGCCTGTCACATACCTCCCAATATTTCAAGGACACCCCTGTACTGGGAGTAAAAAACAAGCACAAGCAAAATTTAAAAAAATATGTCACACTGTTGTCAGTCTGCCGTGGCACACCTGAGGATCTCTCAAGGCACACTAGTGTGCCACGGCACACTGGTTGAAAAACACTGCTCTAAACCATACCCAGATAAATGAGAGAATGGATCGACCAGGGAAATATCAGATCTATAGTTTCCTCCTGAGTTAGCCATCTTCCCTCTCCTATGTGTATCAACACATACCATATGGTTATAAAAGTAAAAATAAAAAAACAAAGCCATTATGGCTAAATAAAAATGTGTTAAGAGAAATTAGGAAAAAACGTAGGGCATTTAAATTATTAAAAGAAAATAGTACAGACTCAGCATACAATATTTATAAGGAATGTAACAAAGCATGCAAAAAAGCAATCAAATTAGCCAAAATTGAAAATGAAAAATTAATTGCTAAGGATTCTAAGTCTAACCCTTAAAGGTTCTTTAAGTACATAAATAGCAAAAAATCTAAGAAGGATAATATAGGTACATTAAAATGTGTGGAGGGTAGCATGATAAATAATGACAGGGAGAAGGCTGAGGTACTAAACCATTTTTTTTCTTCAGTATACACAAGAGAAGAACCATTGAATGATACTTTTGAACATAATAGAACATGCCAGTCCATACCACTAACTGGGTTTTGTTAAGAGGATATCAGGAAAAAACTGGAAAATATTAAGGTAAATAAAACTCCAGGCCCAGATGGAATACACCCAAGGGTGTTAAGGGAACTTAGCACTGTTATAGACAAACCTTTACTCTTAATTTTTCAAGACTCATTATCCTCAGGCATGATACCCCAGGATTGGCGTAAAGCTGATGTGGTGCCACTCTTCAAAAAGGGAAGCAGGGATGATCCAGGAAGCTATAGACCAGTTAGTCTGACATCAATAGTGGGGAAGATATTTGAAGGGATTATAAGGGATTATATTGATGAGCATATTCGTGTAAACAAGATTATGAGTTCTAATCAGCATGGCTTTAGGAGAAATAGATCATGTCAAACTAATCTAATTAGATTCTACGAGGAAGTAAGTCAAAATATAGATAAAGGGGAATCAGTGGATGTGATATACTTAGATTTTGCAAAGGCATTTGATACAGTGCCACATGAGAGATTAATGCACAAAATTAAGGGACTGGGAATAGCTGAAAATGTTAGCTCATGGATAAATAACTGGATAAAAGATAGGGAGCAACGAGTAGTAGTAAATGGATCATACTCAGATTGGACAAAGGTAATCAGTGGCGTCCCCCAGGGATCAGTACTGGGCCCTGTTCTTTTTAATATTTTTATAAATAACTTGGAGCAAGGATTAAATAGCGACATCTCTATTTTTGCAGATGATACTAAGTTAAGTAAGGTCATAAGGTCAGAGCAGGACGAACTGTCTTTACAAAGGGATTTGCTAAAATTAGAACTATGGGCAAGTGAATGGAAAATGAGATTTAATACGGAAAAATGCAAGGTTCTACATTTTGGAAGTAAAAATAAGCAGGCTACGTATTTTTTAAATGGGACAAGACTTAGCCAAACACAGGAGGAAAGGGATTTGGGAGTAGTAATAGATAACAAGCTAAAGATGGGTGCACAATGCAGGGCAGCGGCTTCAAAGGCTAATAAGATACTAGCATGTATTAAAAGAGGTATTGATTCAAGGGAGGAAAGCATAATTCTGTCATTATATAAAGCCCTGGTAAGACCTCACCTTGAGTTTGGAGTGCAGTTCTGGGGACCAATTGCTAAAAAAGATATTGCAGAACTAGAAAAAGTTCAGAGAAGGGCCACAAAGCTAATAAGGGGATTGGAGAAATTAACCTATGAGGAGAGGCTAGCCAAACTGGGTCTGTTTTCTTTAGAAAAAAGGCGCTTGAGAGGTGACATGATTACTTTATATAAATATATTCAAGGCCCATATACAGAGATGGCAGAAGCTCTGTTTATTCCAAGAAAATTGTTTCTGACAAGAGGTCATAATTTAAGGTTGGAGGAAAGGAGATTTAATCTCCTGCAACGGAAACGTTTTTTCACTGTGAGAGCAATAAAATTGTGGAACTCATTACCAAAGGAGGTAGTGAATGCCAATACCATAGATACATTTAAAAATAGTCTGGATAAGTTTCTGTATACAAACAAAATTCATGGATATGATTGCTAGTATTAAATGGGTCACATTTTAATGGGGTTATTTAAGCTTAACTGGAGCTTTTTGTAAGTATTTTAGATTTGTATAGGTTGAACTCGATGGACTTCAGTCTTTTTTTCAACCTTATCTACTATGTTAATACAGATACATTTCCATCACCTTCACTCACTGACTCAGAATATCAAATACAAACCTCCCTGAAAAACAGTAATGACTTTTACTAGAAGCATTTTGCTAATAGAAATATATGCAAATATGTTTATATTTCAAATTGAAATGCACCCTTGCATTTTTATTTTTTTTTACCTTTCTATCCCTTTATAGTACATTACTTTTATATCCAGTATTTGCAGCCTGAAAACCTTTCTGTTTAGAACTATCTATTTACTTAGTACACACTGCTTTAGAATTTGTTGGGACTAGTAGAACACTAGATTACCCGTTGGGACCATAAACAATGTATCGTGTAATATCATCATTCTGACTCCAGATCCAATATAGGACCCTTATCATTTGAGCACCCTGTTTTGAAGGACTGCTCTTGCTTCAATGTCCAATCATCAATATTTTTGTGCATACCCTTACAGAGTTAGGTTTATCTCTAACAGGTTATAATGTTGTTCTGGTATATGCACAGTATTAGCTCAAACTTGCTTTCCATTCACTGATACCCTGTTGTGGGCCTTTTGTCTAACTCAGCTGGGATACATTGTCTTACGACTTTGTCCTGAGGTCTGGCATTCTGTGTTCCAGTTCTTCATAATCCACAGATTTATTAAGACACCAAGGTGCAAAAAAGGGACAACATTTTGGACATCTAGTCCTTAGTCATGTTTGAAGCTTTGTCCTTTTTTTGCACCTTGGTGTCTTAATAAATCCGTGGATTATGAAGAAGTGGTTAGTGCTGCTGTTTTATTAGACTTGGATATTTTGGATTAGAGACTTTGTGTGGAGTCTGACAGATTTGCACCCCTCCTATATCTGTTGTGCTTTTCTTTTCCTATTTGGTCATTCTGTGTTTCAGTATCAGCTGCAGTGTACCACAGACTGCTAATTCAGTGTTCCTAGTATATTTACTTCAGGTATCCTTATTATGCTTAAAGGGATAGTAAACACCAAAAATGTAATTGTTTAAAAATATAGATAATCTCTTTATTTACCATTCCCCAGTTTTGCATAACCAACACTGTTATAGAAATATACTTTTTACCCCTGTAATTACCTTGTATCTAAGCTTTTGCTGACTGCCTCCTTATCTCAGATCTTTTGACATACTTGCATTTCAGGCAATTAGTGTTGACTCTTAAATAACTTCATGTGCATGTGCACAATGTTATCTATAAAAACACATGAACTAATGCCCTCTAACTGTGAAAAACTGTCAAATGCATTCAAATTAGAGGCGGCCTTCAAGGGCTTAGAAATTAGCATATGAGCCTACCTAGTATTAGCCTTCAACTAAGAATAACAAAAGAAAATAGTAAATTTGATGATAAAAGTAAATTAGAAAGTTGTTTAATCCCTTCGCGACCGAGGACGTGGCAGAATTGTCCTACAAAAAAATACCTTTAACGACCAAGGATGTTCCTGGCACGTCCTCAGGGGTTTCAAGCAGCTGGAAGTGATCAGCTTTAAAGGTATTGCCGTGATGCCTCGATATTGAGGCATCACTGCAATACCTTTTTTTTGGTACACCGATGCAGAGAGGGCCACTCTGTGGCCCTCTCTGCATCGGCCAGCGATGGTGCCGATCGTTGGTGGAAGCAGCTACAGGGAGGCGGGTGAGCGGCCCATCGCTGGCTAACTTCTGGCCAGCAGTGTTGGATCAGTCCCCAGTGCGTGCGGGAGTGCACATGGGGGTGGGTGCGCGTGTGTGTGTGTGTGCGCACCCGCGATCTGCACTTATGTGCATTGAAGTCTTGTTGGGAGCAGGTATAGGGAGAGGGAGGGGGGAATTGATTTTTTAAAAAAGGGATCTGGGAGGGGGTATTGAGGGGGGCAGCTACACTACAGAAAAATAAATATTTATATAAGTAATGGGCACATTATTTTGAAAAGTGGGTACTGGCAGACAGCTCGTTGGTGGGTAGGAGCAGCTGCAGGGAGGCGGGTGGGCGGCCTATCACTGGCTAACTTCTGGCCAGCAGTGTCGGATCAGTCCCCAGTGCGTGCGGGAGTGTGCATGCGTGTGTGCGTGTGCACCTGCGATCTGCACTTATGTGCCTTGAAGTCTTGTTGGGAGCGGGTGTAGGGAGAGGGAGGGGGGAAATTATGTTTTAAAAAAGGGATCTGGGAGGAGGTATTGAGGGGGCAGCTACACTACAGAAAAATAAATATTTATATAAGTAATGGGCACATTATTTTGAAAAGGGGGTACTGGCAGACAGCTGCCAGTACCCAAAATGGCACCAAATAGTGAGAGGGGGGTTAGAGAGCTGTTTGGGGGGCCTCAGGGAGGTTGGGTGGTAAGGGGGATCCTACACTGCAGAAAATATATATATATTTTTTTTTTATAAAACACACACACACTTTTTTTTTTATATATTGGGAGACAATTGGGGACAATTGTGGGGTGGGGGAGGGAAGAGAGCTGTTTGGGAGGGATCAGGGGGTGGGATTAGGGTTGCCACCTTTTGCCCAGAAGATTCCTGGACACTTTTTAAATGGGGGTGGAGAAGGTGTGTCTTGGGGCATGTCTTGGGTGTGGCTTCTCACAGTCTCAAATTCAATATGAAATCAAATTTTTATGTATATATATATGATATAGAACAAAGAAGAGAGTGCACTCGCCAGGACTTTTCAGACATTTATTCCAAATATGTGAACGTTTTCGGGGGTTTAGCCCCTTCCTCAGGCATACAAAATATTTCTGATTTTGTATGTCTGAGGAATATATAAAAATATATATATATAATCAGCTAGTGTCCCCAGCCCTATCATTACAGCTTTACATCTTTGCGTCAATAGAAATAGACAAAAATGCATTAAAATGGCCAGTACATTTAAAAATCATGTAGTCACTAGTAATACTTTTAGTTTAGACCAAACATATGCTTGTATTACCTATATGTAAGCCATGCTGAGGGCAGGCTATCTGACTCACAGATATGCACTCTCTCTCTCTGACATGAGTCTATCGCTACCCATGCCTTAGAGTCCTTGGATCTATGCCAGTACAACAAATGTTGAAGGGTTATTGCATCAAGGTAATCTGCTATGCAAGGTAAGCCCAACCCTCTATTTCCGTATGCCCTATACATACTATCTCTACAGATCCTTGGTCTAATTTTTCCACCTATAAATAAATGAATGTGTTTCTGCAGTTGTTACATTATTATTATTATCGGTTATTTGTAGAGCGCCAACAGATTCCGCATCCACCATTTAGGGATGGGGAGTGTTTAAAACAGGTACAAGATCATGGGCAGAGTAGTCATTTTTACACACTTTGTGCATCCCCACCATGTGATTGGTTTGGCCGCCCATGCATGCAAGTCCTGTTGTATCTTATGGGAAAGTGTGAGGTAGCTGTCATCAAAGAGTTGTGGGATGCTCTGTGAAAGCTGAATGCCTAAGTATTTTAGGGATTGTTTTTTTTTAAGTTTAAGGGGCAAATGGCTGCAATAGATTGGAAGGTACTTAGTGGAAGGGATATATTCAACATCTCCGATTTTTGTTTATTGACTGAAAAATTTGATAATCTACCGAACTTTTGGGATGGAGGAAAGAGGGTTTGAAATTGTGAACAGTATGTCATCCGCATACATGGCTATTTTGAAATTATTTGGCCCGATGGTAATTCCTTCTATCTCAGGATTTTGTCTGACAAGAGCAGCCAAAACCTCTATGGAAAGGATAAACAAAATGGGTGACAGGGGGCAACCCTGTCTCGTGCCGTTTCACATGTGGAAGGAGTCACACAGCATTTTATTCGCTTTGACTTTGGCTGTGGGATGTGCATATAGGCTAAATATGCGTGATATCATTTAGGAGCCAAATCCTTCTGACGGTAAAGTTTCTTTTAAGAATTTCCAATTTATGCGATTGAATGCTTTTTCTGCATCTGTCGCCATAAGGACTGATGGAATTTTGTTAAGTTTGAGGTAAGAGATCAGGGTGATCGCCCTTATGGTATTATCCCTTGCCTCCCTTCCAGGGACAAAGCCAACTTGGTCTGTGTGGATAAGGCTTTGTAGTATTTTATTGATTCGGTTGGCTAGTATCTTGCCCAGGATTTTGACATCTGTATTAAGGAGGGAGATAGGTCTGTAGTTACCCGGGTCTGTGGTAGTCTTGTTTGGTTTTGGAATTAACAAAATGTGTGCCACTAACATTTCCTGGGTAAGGGACTAATTGTCATCCAACTCGTGGAATAAGTGCAACAGGTGTGGGGCCAGAAGGCTTCTAAATGATTTGTAGTATGCGCTTGAAAAGCCATCTTTTACCTGTGGGTAAGCCCTGAAATTGCGTTAAGCACTTCAGTGAGGGATATTGGTGTTTCCAAGGTATCCCTCTGAGAGGACTGCAATTTAGGTAAGTCCGCTTTTCCTATATATTCTCGCATTTGTTCCAGTTGTTCAAATGCGCCCTTTGTGTTGAGATTATACAGGTTGGAGTAAAATGTGCTAAAATGGTTAGCTATCTGCTTACTATCATATATGCATTGGTTATCTGCTGTAGCTAGTTTGTGTTTCTGAGATTTAAAAGTTTGAGCTTTTAAGAGCTTGGCTAAGAGGGGACCTGATCTATTACCTTCATATGAGTATAATTTCCTGACACTAAGGGCCCGTCTTTGGACTTCTTTTGCTAATATGTTTTTGAGGTTTTGCCTGGTCCCTAATAATTTTTTTAATGTTGTGAGGTCTGAAGGTGTAGTTTTATGTATTTGTTAAGCTGAGTGGTCAGGGCTTCAATTGTGCAGTTGTATGTTTTCTTCCTGAACGCAAAGTGTTTAATGCATTCCCCTCTCAAGACCGCTTTATGAGCTTCCCAAATGATGCCTGGGTTGGTGCCAGGGGTGGCATTGATGAGGAAATATTCTTGCAAAGACTTTGTGAGGGCTTCTATAGTGGGCGGGTAATGTAGAAGGGAATCGTCCATTCTCCAAATAAATGGAGTGACGGGATGGTTGGGCCATTGTAAGTCAATGCATATTAATGAATGGTCAGAACAAGGGGTTAGTTGGATATCAGAATCTTTGACTAAAGAAAGGTGGTTCGTGTCTATCATCAGGTAGTCTATCCATGTGTAAACTGACCATGGGTGGGAGTAGAAGGTGTCATTTCTTTGTAATGTGTGTTTTACTCTCCAGATATCTATTAATCCTAACTGTGATAAACAGTTGAGGACCCCGTTTGGTGGCCTTGTTTGTGTTAGTGGGTTAGCTGTGGAAGCATCTAGCTTGGGATCTAAAGTGATATTTAAGTCGCCCCCCAGTATCAGTGTTCCTTTTTTGTTGTCAGAAACCAGTTTGAATAATTGTAGGAAAAATCTAGATTTATTGTTGTTTGGGGCATAGACATTCACCAGGGTAATTGGACTATTAGGGTGCCTATTCTTCTGTCCTCGTCTGTTATTTTATTCTGCAGATTAAAGTGAATATTTTTTATGTATGAGAATGCCCACTCCATTTTTTTTGGTGGTGTGGGAGTTAAAGAAACTAAAGGGGTGAATCTTGGAAGAAAATTTTGGTTCAGCCGTCATTAATAAATGAGTTTCGTGTACAAAGATATTTGAATTGTTATGTTTAGCAAAGCTGTGAAGAGCTATCGATCGCTTTGTGGGCGAATTAAGTCCTTTCGTGTTTTGTGACACTAAGTGTTGTCTCAGTCATAAGTGAGTGTGTGGGTGTATAAGTTGCATATGTAGCACGGATCTTACCCAATGTTGATGAGCAGACGAGCGTGTTATATGCCCCTACAAGGAAACCAGGAGAAAGGTAGAAAACAGGGAGGAAGACAAGAGATGAGATGATATGGCAATGCTTTAATTGATGTAACAATGATGACAAATAGAAAAACAAAATTAACCACTAGACAAAACATAATTAAAACAGTTTTCCGGGTAATTACAGCAACCACTGTTTGTTCCATCTTAGTTAAAAAATTGAGATGTGTTGCAACCCTGGAAATAAGAGTACAAGTAACCTTAATACTACAGGTATGGAGTTGTCGAGCATCTGGCCGGATACCAACCAGCCTCGCCTCGGGGACGAATCATGTCGGGGGGGGAGGGGGTATCATATTAGCTATATAACAAAACAATACAATACCACATCGAATACTATAAACTACATACTAAATACAAACTTGAACCTGTAACACATAATGAGTTCTTGTGCCGTCTCAGGCAGCAGTTCACTTGTGAATGGCCAAACATCACCTCCCTTTTGGTTTGAAGTAGATGTTGTTGTGTTCTTTCTTCTCTTAGGGACTGATGACCATTCTGGACATTGTGGTTTAGGTGGGAGGTTCTTTTGGTTTCTACCATTTAGTGTTGTCTTTCAGTGATGGGAGTGATGGCTGAGGTATTTCTAACTGCTTGCAAAAGACTTCCAAGTCCTCAGAGTCCCTGTAAGTTTAAGTTTTGTCCTCCTTTATAACTTTTATAGCAAATGGTAACCCCCATCTGTATGGGATGTCCAGCTCTGTGAGATGGAGGGTTAGATATCATGCCTCTTTGCGCTTTGCTAACATTAAGGCGCTGAGATCTGCATAGACCTGAATTGAATCTTCTCCAAATGTGATAGGCGACTTCTTTCTCGCTGCTTGCAGTATCTTCTCTTTATCCGAGATTTTATGACAGCATAGGACAATCTCTCTGGGAGGGGCTGACGGGGAAGGTTTATATCTTAAAGCTCTGTGGGCCCTGTCTATCAGTATGTTGTCATCTGTTTTCAGTTCTAGAAGGTGTTTAAACAGATTTTGAAGATATGTCGGTATCTGGGCAGGTTGTATAGTTTAAGGTACACCCCTGATGCGCAGATTTTGATAACGACCTCTATTGTTGAGGTCTTCAACTTGCGCTTGCAATTGCAGTATAGCAGTGTTCTGCTGTTCTATCGCCATTGCCATGTTGTCTGAGGTTTTAGACGTCTCTTCAACCTGCTCTTGTAGTTGGAGTACTCTATGTCCCAATGCATTAACCTCATGTTTCACTTCTGCTAATCCATCCTTTATAGCTTTATTAACTTAAGCCAGGAAATAAGTGAGATCATCTTTTGTGGGCAGGGAACTGAGGTCTGCTTTATTGACTGGTGTAACCTGATCTTCTGCACTTTGTAGGATGCAATCTAATCTGTCTGCACTATCCGGCATAGTTGTATCCATGATACCAGCATTTACTCCTTCATGGGTTTTAAAAAGGCATTAAGTTTGTTCCCTCCAGGGTCTACTGTCTTTGTGGTTTTATCCCCTTTGGGTTTATTTCTCACCGCCATTTTGGCGATATGCGGGGAAATGACACTTGTTTTAGCTTCCGATGACCCTTGAGTGTAAGTTGTCCTTACTAGCTCTTCAATAAAGTCTTGGCCTGTTTATGTAGCTACAGACAGGTATTCCCCTTTACATGGGTCGTCTGATTCCTGATTGCAGAGTTTAACGTGTGCTATGTGTAACTGAGCACAACCATTTTGAGCGCAAATTTCTAATAAACTGTATGTTCTGTCACTTTCAATGCTGGTATAGGGTATAGACTGTAAAAAGGGGGGAGCAATGGGGATATACAGCCACTCTAAGGGAAAAGGTATAGACCATCTGTCCCTCAACTGTTTTTACTACTTTTCGCCTAGATTACGAGTTTTGCGTTAGAAGGGGAGCGTTAGAAGGGGTGCGTTAGTTACGCGTCTTTTATTTCCTTAGCGCACTTTTCTTAACATAGGTATTATGAGTCTCGAAACAACCTCCTAACGCGTCACGGTAACACGACTACCGCGTTTATTTTATACGCGTATTAACGCCTGCGTTAAACAGTCTCCCATAGAGATCAATGAGAAATCAAAGAACCACGCATTTTTCAGCTAACACTCAATCTCGCGAGAAATACACACTGCTCTGTCATATTACGTATCAGTGTTCCTTTTTTGTTGTCAGAAACCAGTTTGAATAATTGTAGGAAAAATCTAGATTTATTGTTGTTTGGGGCATAGACATTCACCAGGGTAATTGGACTATTAGGGTGCCTATTCTTCCGTCCTCGTCTGTTATTTTATTCTGCAGATTAAAGTGAATATTTTTTATGTATGAGAATGCCCACTCCATTTTTTTAGGTGGTGTGGGAGTTAAAGAAACTAAAGGGGTGAATCTTGGAAGAAAATTTTGGTTCAGCCGTCATTAATAAATGAGTTTCGTGTACAAAGATATTTGAATTGTTATGTTTAGCAAAGCTGTGAAGAGCTATTGATCGCTTTGTGGGCGAATTAAGTCCTTTCGTGTTTTGTGACACTAAGTGTTGTCTCAGTCATAAGTGAGTGTGTGGGTGTATAAGTTGCATATGTAGCATGGATCTTACCCAATGTTGATGAGCAGACGAGAGTGTTATATGCCCCTACAAGGAAACCAGGAGAAAGGTAGAAAACAGGGAGGAAGACAAGAGATGAGATGACATGGCAATGCTTTAATTGATGTAACAATGATGACAAATAGAAAAACAAAATTAACCACTAGACAAAACATAATTAAAACAGTTTTCCGGGTAATTACAGCAACCACTGTTTGTTCCATCTTAGTTAAAAAATTGAGATGTGTTGCAACCCTGGAAATAAGAGTACAAGTAACCTTAATACTACAGGTATGGAGTTGTCAAGCATCTGGCCGGATACCAACCAGCCTCGCCTCGGGGACGAATCATGTCGGGGGGGGGGGGTATCATATTAGCTATATAACAAAACAATACAATACCACATCGAATACTATAAACTACATACTAAATACAAACTTGAACCTGTAACACATAATGAGTTCTTGTGCCCTCTCAGGCAGCAGTTCACTTGTGAATGGCCAAACATCACCTCCCTTTTGGTTTGAAGTAGATGTTGTTGTGTTCTTTCTTCTCTTAGGGACTGATGACCATTCTGGACATTGTGGTTTAGGTGGGAGGTTCTTTTGGTTTCTACCACTTTTAGTGTTGTCTTTCAGTGATGGGAGTGATGGCTGAGGTATTTCTAACTGCTTGCAAAAGACTTCCAAGTCCTCAGAGTCCCTGTAAGTTTAAGTTTTGTCCTCCTTTATAACTTTTATAGCAAATGGTAACCCCGATCTGTATGGGATGTCCAGCTCTGAGAGATGGAGGGTTAGATATCATGCCTCTTTGCGCTTTGCTAACATTAAGCGACTTCTTTCTCGCTGCTTGCAGTATCTTTTCTTTATCCGAGATTTTATGACAGCATAGGACAATCTCTGGGAGGGGCTGACGGGGAAGGTTTATATCTTAAAGCTCTGTGGGCCCTGTCTATCAGTATGTTGTCATCTGTTTTCAGTTCTAGAAGGTGTTTAAACAGATTTTGAAGATATGTCGGTATCTGGGCAGGTTGGATAGTTTAAGGTACACCCCTGATGCGCAGATTTTGATGACGACCTCTATTGTTGAGGTCTTCAACTTGCGCTTGCAATTGCAGTATAGCAGTGTTCTGCTGTTCTATCGCCATTGCCATGTTGTCTGAGGTTTTAGACGTCTCTTCAACCTGCTCTTGTAGCTGGAGTACTCTATGTCCCAATGCATTAACCTCATGTTTCACTTCTGCTAATCCATCCTTTATAGCTTTATTAACTTAAGCCAGGAAATAAGTGAGATCATCTTTTGTGGGCAGGGAACTGAGGTCTGCTTTATTGACTGGTGTAACCTGATCTTCTGCACTTTGTAGGATGCAGTCTAATCTGTCTGCACTATCCGGCATAGTTGTATCCATGATACCAGCATTTACTCCTTCATGGGTTTTAAAAAGGCATTAAGTTTGTTCCCTCCAGGGTCTACTGTCTTTGTGGTTTTATCCCCTTTGGGTTTATTTCTCACCGCCATTTTGGCGATATGCGGGGAAATGACACTTGTTTTAGCTTCCGATGACCCTTGAGTGTAAGTTGTCCTTACTAGCTCTTCAATAAAGTCTTGGCCTGTTTATGTAGCTACAGACAGGTATTCCCCTTTACATGGGTCGTCTGATTCCTGATTGCAGAGTTTAACGTGTGCTATGTGTAACTGAGCACAACCACTTTGAGCGCAAATTTCTAATAAACTGTATGTTCTGTCACTTTCAATGCTGGTATCGGGTATAGACTGTAAAAAGGGGGGAGCAATGGGGATATACAGCCACTCTAAGGGAAAAGGTATAGACCATCTGTCCCTCAACTGTTTTTACTACTTTTCGCCTAGATTACGAGTTTTGCGTTAGAAGGGGTGCGTTAGTTACGCGTCTTTTATTTCCTTAGCGCACTTTTCTTAACATAGGTATTATGAGTCTCGAAACAACCTCCTAACGCGTCACGGTAACACGACTACCGCATTTATTTTATACGCGTATTAACGCCTGCGTTAAACAGTCTCCCATAGAGATCAATGAGAAATCAAAGAACCACGCATTTTTCAGCTAACACTCAATCTCGCGAGAAATACGCACTGCTCTGTCATATTACGTATACCACATAATGCACAACAAAAACACTCAGCAAATGTACTAACAACAATCACGCAACATAGCACAGATGCATTACACATTCACAATCGGAAATAAATATTTTTTTAAAAAATTACACTAAACGAGGAATACAGATATACCTTATGATCCTGCAACACTGAACAAAACAACACGAAAAAACAATTGCACACTCATACACAAACAAAACATTTAACATTACGGAATATCAGTACAAACAAACATTTACAACACTTCACAAATACGACACAATCACAAATCAACATTTATATTTACACGTAATACTTTTGGACAATGTTATGCAAAACGATCACTATGACATCATTGCATTATACACATTCCACAAATACTAACTCAATATGAGCATGCGCAAATTCACATAACTAATACACATTGCACACATACTAATTACTAACAAAGCACACCTGGACATAATTTACCATGCAAACCGGTACATCATTAAACATTTACATAGGGTATATAAGCACGCCACAAGCATGGGTTCTTTGACTATGTTGCTGGAGGGTTTTGGGACATTAGAGAGGAGAGAGATTTAGTGTGTTATTGTGAGAGTTAGTGTTAGTGTGAGTTACTGTTATTGTGAGAGAGTGAGTTAGTGTTATTGTGAGAGTTAGTTAGTGGTAATGTGTGTTAGTGTGAGTTAGTTAGTGGTAGTGTGAGTTAGTGTTATTGTGAGAGAGTGAGTTAGTGTTATTGTGAGAGTTAGTGGTATTGTGTGTTAGTGTGAGTTAGTTAGTGGTAGTGTGAGTTAGTGTTATTGTGAGAGAGTGAGTTAGTGCTATTGTGAGAGTTAGTTAGTGGTAGTGTGTGTTAGTGTGAGTTAGTGGTAGTGTGAGTTAGTGTTAGTGTTAGTGTGAGATAGTGAGTTAGTGGTAGTGTGAGATAGTGAGAGAGCGGTAGTGAGCGAGAGTTGGTTTGGGTGAGTGTGCAAGTGGTTTTTCTGTATACTTAACACATTTATTTGGTTTCTGTGATGTTATGTCCAAACTGTTTCCCTAATCTCAAACAAAATGACCATTACAATTATACATAATACAAGATAAATATATAGGCGCTCTACGTAGGTCACACAGATAATCCCAAATAATATACAATTAGATGTATACAGTAAGTAAGAATAATTGTTACTTATATAAAGCTCAAAGGTATAATGAGCAACTTATTGACACTTGAATAAGATTAGGCTCATATATAAACCAATATGTATACACATATAAAAAATTCTATACTGTATATAATATTCCTTAATTAATATGAAGATATACAACCTGAAATAAAAAAGGTGGGTCTGTCCAGATTGATATTATTATGTTTTATCACAGCTCACTTGAGTTCATTTCCTTTCCTTGTTAGTGGATCTCAAGGAGATACTAGACGCTGCAGGCAGATTTCCTATTTTATGCAAACTTGTGCCGGGTGCTGCTTTTTAATCTGTTGCCTCTTGTGCTCCAGATGAAGAGTAATGTAATCTAAGAAAAAAAGAAAAAGCGCATCCTCCGATTCAAGTGAAAGAATTTTAATAACACATATAAGCGCTTACACAATATGCACTTACAAGATTATGGTTAAAATACGCCTGTAAAAAACATAAGAGAGACAGATGCGCCACATGGCCCAATATTGTTTGTTCAGCGGGGTAGATATATTCTAGTGGTACCAATATTAACTCACAATCTAGGAAGCACTCCAGTTAGTGCAGCAGGAGCAGTCTGGGATTAGTCACAGTCACCCAGCAGACCGACCTCTAGGGCAGAGTGGTATGTTTCTGTGATGGAAATACAAGCAAACACAAACGTGCCTATATGGCCTAGTACTGTTTGAACCAGAGGATGATGTTGTGTATATTTGAAAATATACTCACAATTTGTATAGCATCTTCATTGATGCTAATCAGGCAGGAAGGGATCAATACAGTCACCCAACAGACTATGGCAGGTTCTCACAGCAGGCAGAGCAGCAGAGATCCCAGGGATCAGATTAGGTCCAAATGATACACAATAGCAAGTGTTTAAATAAAAGGTTGATACTTTACTTGATAAAACAAATAAAAACAAGCGACGCGTTTCTCAGCACACAGGCTGTTTCCTCAGGCTTATTACTGGTTTCAACAGTAACTATCGCGAGATTCAGAAAATCATAATAAGACATTGGCCCATCATTTGTGATGATCCACATCTTAGAAAACTCATCCCGTCTAAGCCTAGGATAGTCTATAGAAGGGCACCCACCCTCAAAAACAAACTAGCCCCTAGCAAGATCGTAAGAGATAAGGCTGTCTTCTCCAATCATCGAATAGGCCAAAGAAAGACCTTTTTGGGCAATTTTGTCCCTCAAAATGGAATTTTCAAGTGCATGAAGCGCAAATGTAATATGTGCAAAATTGTTAAAAGTGGTACTAATCTTTTCTCCTCTCATCAGACAGGAGAACATTTCAAAATTAACAAGAGGCTATCTTGTGAATCAACCTATGTCATTTATTTGGTGAGTTGCCTATGTGGGGCTCAATATGTAGGGCGTACGAGTCGCGCTATTAAGAAACACTGGAGTGAACACACTTACAACATTAAGAGAAAATATCTGAAACACAGCCTTTCGAGACATTGTGCTTTTGCACATAAAGGTAGTGCAAAAACACTATCAATAATACCTATTGAGCAAATCTCTCGAAATAGTCATAATCCATTCCTCAGTTTGCGTCGTAGAGAGACCTACTGGATACATAAATTACACACGTTGGCACCAGATGGGCTTAACGAATGTGTAGATTTAGCTGCATTTAATATCTGACTATGTGAACCCAGTAATCCATTCAGGCTCAAGATACAGCTTGAACTGCCCAAATAGGACTGATTTCTTCTCTATTACTGTAAGTCTGATAACCCTGGCCATTAGATTTCTATATATCAACCTACAAATTAATCTAATAGGGTCATTTCTATCCTATCTTTTTTTATTCTTTATTTCTTCACTACTACGGTTCATTTTTGACACACAATTCACATATGTTCTTACTTATTATTATGTTTTTCACAAATTATTATGTATAAAATTGACTGATTGTGCATTTATATCTATGCATTATAGTATTCACAAGAAGGGTGTTAACAAAATATTAACACTTAACACATATTAGCCTAAAAGCTTACCTATATTACTTCGAACACTTAACTATAGTTACTATCACCAACTCTAGTTACATTTATATACACTAGTCCCCACCACTTATTAGTAATGTTCCTACACCATGGCACCATGAGAATCTATATGGTCCACATTAGTCACTATTATCACTTAAGTGTTCCTAATATTTATTAGGAATAATCCATTTTTTATAATATGTTTATACCTGCTATTTAAACAACTCTTTTCCAACATGTCTTATATAATTTTCAAAGATGTGGCTTACTAAATTTATCATCTAATAGCAGGCTATTAGGTAATCCTTGCATGACTTGCATTTATTTAGGAATTGTTATTTGAGTTACAATTTTCACTTGTTATAAACATTCATTATATATCTCATTTCACTTTTATGTTTACATTATAGTTTAATAGCATTCTGACTTCAAAAAATTAAATTGTCACCAATGCTGTTATCGAGTTTGATGGCTAGGAACAAACACCTTAATTTATTACTGTATTAAGCTCAACAATCTGGAGCCTCTCGGAGAGCGTGTGTCGCTCTCCAACATTCATACCAACAACATTTGACACATCTTTACAGACTTTGTTCCCTACTGACACACCATGGTCATTTATCAATTTGATAGGCTACAATACCCACCGCTGACTGGTTGTTATTATGAGTTGGTCATGTGATCAGTGACTCAATAAATATAGTAGTAACTGACTATCACGAATTATATATCTCTGATCTGTACATCTTAGCCCTATATGAATGCACGGACTTTAGTGTTAATTAGTTTCTGACAGACTGTCTTTAACAGTTCCGCCTCTATTGTCTTGGATTGGACCTGCTATCCGCTGCTCCGATCTATAATATATATTCTAAGGACTGAATCGGGCATATCACATGATGGGATATCCACCATTTGATTGGCCCGAGGTTGGATTCTATCTCATTGGCTAGACCCAATGTGTCTGACTCCATTACACGCATGCGCTCCTGCCATGCAATGACCGATAGATGAGCGCATACGCATGCGCAGACTCCATTAGGGAACGCCGAAAAGGAATTAAATACAAACAAACATCTGTATTTATACAAGATCAAGGTAATATATCCTAATGGTAAATACAAATTCTCTTAGCTTACACGGCCTAATAAAATGAACTTATATAAGTAACATTATTAAAATCGCATAGGGAATCAAAAAATCGCCACTGGGTTAATTGGTGCCCAATAGGATCTCCTAATTTGTGTGAGTTTGATATATTCATAAGAGACAAAACATGTACGATCTCTGAGGATTTTTTTGTATTAGAAGGTTATGCTAAGTTAGTTATTTACTGTATCGTATTTACCACTCATCATAGTGAATTGTGATAGGATGTTACCATAGGGATTTGCTCTCTGTCACTCCCCCAAACATGTGTGCTTAATTAGGTTGTTACAATTGTTTGTTATAAATAGCAAGTGTTTTAGTTACATTTTATAAGCCTGAGGAAACAGCCTGTGTGCTGAGAAACGCGTCGCTTGTTTTTATTTGTTTTATCAAGTAAAGTATCAACCTTTTATTTAAACACTTGCTATTGTGTATCATTTGGACCTAATCTGATCCCTGGGATCTCTGCTGCTCTGCCTGCTGTGAGAACCTGCCATAGTCTGTTGGGTGACTGTATTGACCCCTTCCTGCCTGATTAGCATCAATGAAGATGCTATACAAATTGTGAGTATATTTTCAAATATACACAACATCATCCTCTGGTTCAAACAGTACTAGGCCATATAGGCACGTTTGTGTTTGCTTGTATTTCCATCACAGAAACATACCACTCTGCCCTAGAGGTCGGTCTGCTGGGTGACTGTGACTAATCCCAGACTGCTCCTGCTGCACTAACTGGAGTGCTTCCTAGATTGTGAGTTAATATTGGTACCACTAGAATATATCTACCCCGCTGAACAAACAATATTGGGCCATGTGGCGCATCTGTCTCTCTTATGTTTTTTAGATCATCTTCTTAGGATCCCGGCCGGATTCTCTACAGATTGCTGCCTCTATAATTTCTGTCCTCCTCACAGTGACTTTTTATTAAGTAATCTGAACTGTTACAACTAATATCAAGTGTCTCTCACTTGCTGTATAAATTGTTACATTATATTTTGTGGCATTATATTTTATTTTATTTTTTATTATTTTTTATTGTATCTCACATTTGATTGTTCTGATCTGATTGCTAGAAATCTGTATACAATAGAATTATATCTTACCATTGTTATAATTGCAATTTAGGGCGCCCCCTACTCTTATATAGTAAAATACGCCTGTAAAATAGCCCCTCTGATTGTAGCAGATGGACTGTCATATGTTTCCTCCAATGCACCGCTATCACCTTGAATCCTGCGATCTCTGTATGCAGTCTGTTTTTTAGACATTGGACATTGAACATTACCTCTGTTTCCGAAAAACCCGCTTTGCCCTTTACTCGCTCTAAAGATTTCTTGGAGCTAAAAAACAGACTGCATACAGAGATTGCAGGATTCAAGGTGATAGCGGTGCATTGGAGGAAACATATGACAGTCCATCTGCTACAATCAGAGGGGCTATTTTACATTACAATTATACATGATGGCATATCACTGTTTGAATGCCAACAACACAGCTTAAAGGGACAGTCATAACATTATTGTTGTTTACAATGAAAACACTTTATTACGCATTATCAAGTTTGGAAAAACAACACTTAGAGAAATACATATTTTACTTCTGTGATTAACCTTGTATCTATGCCACTTATTTATGTTCTTTTGACAGACCGCCATTTCAACTAATCACTGATCAATCCAGGGTACCTATACTGCATGAGCTCAATGTTTTCTATATGAAAATGCAAAAAAAATGCCCTATACAGGGAGTGCAGAATTATTAGGCAAGTTGTATTTTTGAGGATTAATTTTATTATTGAACAACAACCATGTTCTCAATGAACCCAAAAAACTCATTAATATCAAAGCTGAATAGTTTTGGAAGTAGTTTTTAGTTTGTTTTTAGTTATAGCTATTTTAGGGAGATATCTGTGTGTGCAGGTGACTATTACTGTGCATAATTATTAGGCAACTTAACAAAAAACAAATATATACCCATTTCAATTATTTATTTTTACCAGTGAAACCAATATAACATCTCAACATTCACAAATATACATTTCTGACATTCAAAAACAAAACAAAAACAAATCAGTGACCAATATAGCCACCTTTCTTTGCAAGGACACTCAAAAGCCTGCCATCCATGGATTCTGTCAGTGTTTTGATCTGTTCACCATCAACATTGCGTGCAGCAGCAACCACAGCCTCCCAGACACTGTTCAGAGAGGTGTAATGTTTTCCCTCCTTGTAAATCTCACATTTGATGATGGACCACAGGTTCTCAATGGGGTTCAGATCAGGTGAACAAGGAGGCCATGTCATTAGATTTTCTTCTTTTATACCCATTCTTGCCAGCCACGCTGTGGAGTACTTGGACGCGTGTGATGGAGCATTGTCCTGCATGAAAATCATGTTTTTCTTGAAGGATGCAGACTTCTTCCTGTACCACTGCTTGAAGAAGGTGTCTTCCAGAAACTGGCAGTAGGACTGGGAGTTGAGCTTGACTCCATCCTCAACCCGAAAAGGCCCCACAAGCTCATCTTTGATGATAGCAGCCCAAACCAGTACTCCACCTCCACCTTGCTGGCGTCTGAGTCGGACTGGAGCTCTCTGCCCTTTACCAATCCAGCCACGGGCCCATCCATCTGGCCCATCAAGACTCACTCTCATTTCATCAGTCCATAAAACCTTAGAAAAATCAGTCTTGAAATATTTCTTGGCCCAGTCTTGACGTTTCAGCTTGTGTGTCTTGTTCAGTGGTGGTCGTCTTTCAGCCTTTCTTACCTTGGCCATGTCTCTGAGTATTGCACACCTTGTGCTTTTGGGCACTCCAGTGATGTTGCAGCTCTGAAATATGGCCAAACTGGTGGCAAGTGGCATCTTGGCAGCTGCATGCTTGACTTTTCTCAGTTCATGGGCAGTTATTTTGCGCCTTGGTTTTTCCACACGCTTCTTGCGACCCTGTTGACTATTTTGAATGAAACGCTTGATTGTTCGATGATCACGCTTCAGAAGCTTTGCAATTTTAAGAGTGCTGCATCCCTCTGCAAGATATCTCACTATTTTTGACTTTTCTGAGCCTGTCAAGTCCTTCTTTTGACCCATTTTGCCAAAGGAAAGGAAGTTGCCTAATAATTATGCACACTTGATATAGGGTGTTGATGTCATTAGACCACACCCCTTCTCATTACAGAGATGCAAATCACCTAATATGCTTAATTGGTAGTAGGCTTTCGAGCCTATACAGCTTGGAGTAAGACAACATGCATAAAGAGGATGATGTGGTCAAAATACTCATTTGCCTAATAATTCTGCACTCCCTGTAGTGGTCAAAATGAATTCAGATTAGATGCATTTTTCAAGCGCTAAGAAATGAGCAGATGGACCTCCTAGGTTTAGCTATCAACTATGAATAACAAGATAAATTGGTGATAAATGCTTGAGATATATTTTTGGAAAAATTGCATTTTTGGACATTAAAATCATTACTGTTTTTCTTGACTTGACTATCCCTTTAAACAAGAACATATGCTAACATATACTAATCCTTAGGGATTGTTGGTATATCTACATGTACTTGTTCAAACAAGAAAATATTGGAATAGGATACTAAGCCTGTATGCCATATTTCTATTGACGTGTTAAATAAAGTCTAATTTTTTAAAGAGACATTATTGTGTTTGAATTATTTAAGAAAGACATTTCATTTAGAAGGAATATAGTTTCAGGTCCTTTTGCGAGTTACTTTAGAAATATATGCTGACTAATATATTTGGAGATTAAACAATGTGGAACTCATGCATGAAACAATACTGAGCATTTACATTAAAGGGACAGTATACAATCATTTTCAGAGAACTGCATGCAATAGACACTACTATAAGAACAAGATCACCACATATCAAAATCCATAAAGATGGTTTAAAGACTTACTTAGAAAATCTGTTTAGCTATGTTGAAAAGTTAGCTTGAAAGCCCATTACAAGTGGGAAATAAGACAATCCCCCTTCCTTTGCATATGAAAAGACTCTTTACACAAACAGGAGCAAGCTGGAGAAGGTAGCTGATGGTACTCACATCAAACTTTGATGCTTGGGTAGGAGTCAGAAAATCACAGCAATGTTATTTAAACATAAGCAAAACTATACATTCATTATAAATTTAAGGAATATAGAAATAGATAGAAAAAACATATATGTGTTGAAAAAATGAGTGTATAATGTCCCTTTAATAAAAAATACCAAGACATAACATCTAGAATAAGTAGGCATCTCATATATTTATCATATGATAAAGTTCAATGCATATTGATTACTTGATTCAAATACAATAGCGCATCTTTAGGAATTAGATATGTAGAAAATTAAACACAACACAGTCATTATTTCTAAAAAGGAAAATATTGTTGACAAACATATTAAACAAGATGGACAATATTCATGGATTTGCACTTGCCACAAAATATCTTATGTAGGAAAACATATTGCTTTCATTCGTTTATTCAACGAGACAGCCATCAAAAGAGATGTTTGTGTTCTTTATCATCTATTGTTCAACAATGTACATGATTGACACAATCCATACTCGCCATGGTTTTAAACTTGTCTTCTCATTCACAAACGTGGGTTACGTGCAAATTCAAATATTGCAGGACTACGTAATCCAATCAGATGGATTTTACACCTTGGCATGTGACGTCTTAATTAACATGGCGCATCGTTGATCGCGTAAAAACGCCATCCAATCAAAGGCGCATCCTTGATCACGTAAAAACGCCATCCAATCAAAGGCACATCCTTGATCGCGTAAAAACGCCGTACAATCAAAGGCGCATCCTTGATCGAGTAAAAATGCCATCCAATCAAAGGCGCATCCTTGATCACGTAAAAACGCCATACAATCAAAGGCGCATCCTTGATCGCGTAAAAACACCATACAATCAAAGGCGCATCCTTGATCGCGTAAAAACGTCAGCCAATACAAGGACTCATTTGACAGCTTGGCATGTGATGTCTTAAGCAACATGGCGCATTTGAGATTGCGTAAAAACGTCAGCCAATACAAAGACTCATTTGACAGCTTTGTATGTCAATAAGAAACGTATTTATATTTTCTAAACTAGTATGTGCTATATTGGTAGATATGAATGTCACGCTAGATAACGTAATACTGTGAGATATGAAATAGAATCCATTGTTGAAACTAATTGTATATTTCATTAGAATCAGAGGATTATTAACTATTTAGCAAGCAGCAGGGTTTAAATAGACCTGAAAACAACATTTTATGTTACACGATTATGTATGACATTGCAATTTGAAATACATTTTCACATTTAATTTTAATCTTTGGATTATTGTGTTTCATGTCCCTTTAAATGAGAAATAATAATGCTAGAGATACATTATGAAAATAGGGATTGGTTATACAGTATATGTTACCTATAGCTATGGTGTCCATCTTTACCATTTAAAAAGGGACACATGAGAAATACATATGTCAGGGATGTTTTCAGATATGTTAAGATTTATTTTGAAAAACAATAATGACATATGTATTGATCAAACGTGTCACTTATTCAAGTTGAAATATGGTCAGCCTACCTATAGCAATATATATTGTCAGATAATTAAAGATAAAAAATAATAAGAGAAAGATATTAATCATCTAAAATATGCGCATTACACACAGTGATTGATTTTGTTACACTACTACAATAAGATATAAGTGAAATTGGAATACATGTGCTGTCAACATTCAAATAATAGTCTGTTTTTACAAATATTATATGTCCATGTTGATATAAAAAGGACAAAAATACATTAGAAATGCATATCCATTCCTTAAGAATTGTGGTCAGCATCACTTCAAGGGACATGAAATACAAACAATTAAGTTCAGGATTCACAGAGAGGATACTATTTACATCAAATTACAAATTTACATAGATTATCTCATTGTATCAAAGGTGCATCAGTTTATAAATGAACACATGGATGTGCCAAAAAAAGAATATATATATATATATATATATATATATATATATATATATACAACCAGCAATATATATATAGAACTTCAGTTCTATGCCAATCATAATCTTGCAAAGATAAACATTTTTGAAAAGTATATAAAGAAAATGAATCAAATTACATTTGAGATGTAAATATTAAAGTTATTGACAATTGTATTATATTTATGAATCATGAAAGACAATGTTGGGGTTTCATGTCCCTTTAAGGATTAACCACATAAACTATAGATTTCAATCAATGACAAATAAAGTACAAATAATATTGGAATGACATGTATTTTATTATTATGTCATAAAACATAAAGAAATAAGATAACGTTACAAAAACAAAAACACGTTGATAAATCAGCCCCATTGGAGCCATCTTACAAGGTGCCATAGTGCATCACAGTCCTTGGAGGGAGTTGACAAGGGCCAACACAGCCCCATGGGAGCCATTTGACAAGTTGAAAGAGTGCATCAGAGTCCTTGGAGGGAGTTGACAAGGGCCAACAAAGGCCAACACAGCCCCATGGGAGCCATTTGACAAGGTGAAAGAGTGCATCAGAGTCCTTGGAGGGAGTTGACAAGGGCCAACAAAGGCCAACACAGCCCCATGGCAGCCATTTGACAAGGTGAAAGAGTGCATCACAGTCTTTGGAGGGAGTTGACAATGGCCAACACAGCCCCATGGGAGCCATTTGACAAGGTGAAAGAGTGCATCAGAGTCCTTGGAGGGAGTTGACAAGGGCCAACAAAGACCAACACAGCCCCATGGGAGCCATTTGACAAGGTGCCATAGTGCATCTCAGTCCTTGGAGGGAGTTGACAAGGGCCAACACAGCCCCATTGGAGCCATTTGACAAGTTGCCATAGTGCATCACAGTCATTTGACAAGGTGAAAGAGTGCATCAGAGTCCTTGGAGGGAGTTGACAAGTGCCAACAAAGGCCAAGACAGCCCCATTGGAGCCATTTGACAAGGTGAAAGAGTGCATCAGAGTCCTTGGAGGGAGTTGACAAGGGCCAACAAAGACCAACACAGCCCCATGGGAGCCATTTGACAAGGTGCCATAGTGCATCACAGTCCTTGGAGGGAGTTGACAAGGGCCAACACAGCCCCATTGGAGCCATTTGACAAGGTGAAAGAGTGCATCAGAGTCCTTGGAGGGACTTGACAAGGGCCATCAAAGGCCAACACAGCCCCATGGGAGCCATTAGACAAGGTGAAAGAGTGCATCAGAGTCCTTGGAGGGAGTTGACAAGGGCCAACAAAGGCGAACACAGCCCCATGGGAGCCATTTGACAAGGTGCCATAGTGCATCACAGTCCTTGGAGGGAGTTGACAGGGGCCAACACAGCCCCATTTAAGCCATTTGACAAGGTGCCATAGTGCATCACAGTCCTTGGAGGGAGTTGACAAGGGCCAACACAGCCCCATTGGAGCCATTTGACAAGGTGCCATAGTGCATCACAGTCCTTGGAGGGAGTTGACAAGGGCCAACAAAGGCCAACACAGCCCCATGGCAGCCATTTGACAAGGTGAAAGAGTGCATCAGAGTCCTTGGAGGGAGTTGACAAGGGCCAACAAAGGCCAACACAGCCCCATGGGAGCCATTTGACAAGGTGAAAGAGTGCATCAGAGTCCTTGGAGGGAGTTGACAAGTGCCAACAAAGGCCAAGACAGCCCCATTGGAGCCATTTGACAAGGTGAAAGAGTGCATCAGAGTCTTTGGAGGGAGTTGACAAGGGCCAACAAAGGCCAACACAGGCCCATTGGAGCCATTTGACAAGGTACCATAGTGCATCACAGTCCTTGGAGGGAGTTGACAGGGGCCAACACAGCCCCATGGGAGCCATTTGACAAGGTGAAAGAGTGCAACAGGCACAACAAACAACCAAAAAAGGCCAAATGGCAACAATAAATAAAAACAAACATGTGGACGGAAGATTCGTATCTGCGCCCTCGGAGCATCTCTGGATCCTCCACTTATGGGTCATCAGCATCACCCTCATCGTCCTGTGTATGTCCAACTACGTATTCAAGCATTGACTCTATACGCATCATACGCAGGGCCGGATTTACATCTCAGGTGCCTGTAGGCACAAAAACCTGAAGCGCCCCCCCCCCCCCCACCCTTACAAAAAAAGTGAAAAAATAATATTTGTTTTAGTTTTTTTTTATAATAAAGCTACAAATAATGTTGCAAAACACTGCTGCCATAGAGTACTAAAGATACGTGGACACTCCTGAGCTCTTATTAGTCTACCTAGTTTTACTCTTCAATAAAAGATGCCAAGAGAACAAAGCAAGTTTGATAACAGAAGTACATTGGAAAGTTGTTTAAAATTGCATACTCTATCTGAATCAAGAAAGTTTAATTGTGACTTTACTGTCCCTTTAATTAGAATTCACTGCAGCAAAATGAAAACAAATCTATTGCAAACATACTTGAATTGAATAATGAAAAAAAAATGCTTTTAAAACTTTAGATAAAATATTCCATCCTTAAACGGACTTGAAACCTAAAATAATTCAGATAGAGCATTAAATTTTAAACAACTTACTAATTTACAGCTATTATCAATTTTGCTTAATTTTCTTGGTATCCTTTATTGAAGGAGCAGCGATGCATTACTGGGAATTAGCTAAATGCATCAGTAAGCCAGCGACAAGAGGCATATATGTGCAGCCACCAATCAGCAGCTAGGTCCCAGCTCATGAGCCTACCTGGATATTCTTTTCAACAAAGGATACCAAGAGAACAAAGCAAATTAGATAATAGAAGTGAATTTGAAAGTTGTAATTCATGGTGTCACTCCCTCTAATGTTTTTTTGTTTTTTTTTTGTAATGTGGAGCTATAACATCAGATATATTACATATGCTTCTTAATCTAGTGTCATAAGGACATAACAATATTAATAAAAGTTAATGGTAATATGTGACTTGATGAGTGTCTTGTGTGTATATTTGTAGCATGCATGTGTAGTGGGTGTATGTATTTAACATACTTCTCTTTTGAAACAGCACATATTAAAATTAAGATGTCACAGCTATAGTGCTTTAGTAGATTAATTTAGTAACCCATCCTGTTCACTGGCAGGTTGTTAGAGAAATAAAGACAGTTGTGAAATCCTGGACATATTTCTATTGTGCATTAAATGGATTTATGGTTATTTGTTGTATGGGGGGGGGGTAGGAATAACCCAGCACACTCCTTCCTCTGTACTCCACTGCTCTCTTTTTGTTGGGTGGACTTGTTTTGACTATTGTTGTTTTAGGGGATTTCACATGAACTGATTAGTTTTAAATGTCCCTTAAACTAAGTGCTGGCTGCATATAGTGTTATTTGGGTACAATAAGTTAAACTTATTTTCAGCTGCTGCCAATTGTTCAAACAGATCAGTAATGTACCTAACACTATATGCAAAATGCTGTCAGCGGTGAGTGAGTTAATGGCACATATTTAACTATCCTCGGTGACAAGCAGTCCAACAACTTAGACAGTAGCAGTAAATCACTTCCTTGATGTCTGCACGGGGAGAGGAGGGGCGGTGCCTGCTAATGCTTGCAGTACATCTCTCAGTTGCCTGACACCGGGTCACCCCTTTACCACACTGGCCCGGTTTAAAAACACACGTCAGTCTGAAAGGGGGGAGGGAAGGAATGTTTGTATGGCTCATTTGATGTTGTGAGCTGCTAGCCAGTCTTGTGCCTGAAATAGGTACAAAAGAAAAAAAATGGCTTTTGCATTGTTCCTAATTGCCGATACAGGCAGCTGGCAGGCGCCCCTCACTGCAGTGCGCCTGTAGGCACATGCCTACTTTGCCTAATGAGAAATCCGGCCCTGATCATACGTTGTAGAGTTGAACGCTGAACCCGTAGCTGGGCATGCATGGTGTCATGCATCCTTCCCAGAAACAGACTGTTCCTCAGCATGGCCTGCTCTAGACGTGCTAGAGCCTCTAGCGTCAGCTGAGTCACAACCTAAAATAAAGCAAAAAAGACAATTAATGATAATTACAGAACATAAAAAAGAGAGCAAAGTGACATTGTAATAATAAAGACAAATCATTATTATTATTAAATATTCTATCTAGAAGATTTACACATTAAATATGTTCTTCAGACATAAACCATTAAAATGACAGTTTGCTCAAAAATGTTCTCCCCTTTAATTGGTTCATAATGATGCACTTTACCTGCTTGAGTGTATTAAATTGTTTATAAGTATTTCCATTGTCCTTACATTGGCATTCGAAATAGTTTATTTAGCCTGTGGTATCCACACCTATCCTTAAACCTTTTGGCCTTGAGGCCAAGCTGTGTAAACACAGCAAGCAGAAGAAATTACACTCCCAGTGGGTTATAGAACAGATAAGGTAATAAAAAGTTAATTTTCTATTGTTCTATCCAAGTAGTGGTGATTGGTATATGGAGTCATATGAGATCAAATATGTTATAATTTGGATTTAGAATGATACTTACAAGTTACAACTGTGGCTGGGAAGGACGATCCGACACCAAGGACAATGAAGGTGGGGACTGGGGGGATTGAAGGGGGGAGGGATGGGATTGGGCTGGGGAGTGAAGGGGGGAGGGATGGGCTGCTGCTCTGGGGTAGGGGCCTGGTGAGTTAGGGGCTGGGCAGGTGGGGGAGCTGTACGGGCGGAAATATGGGGAGAGCGGCAAGGGGGGACAAAGTGGCGTTTTTTTTTTAAGAACAGGACAGGATTAATGGGAAGGGCCGGGAGTGGGTTCTATCTGGGGAGGGGCTTCTGTCTGGGGAGGGGCCTAGGGAGGGTTGGGAAGCTGATGCCCAGAAGTGGAAGGTCCATCTGAAATATATAATAAAAATATATTAACATCTCATACATCATGAAATCAAATCAAGGCATTTAAACATGATTATGCTTTATGTATACTTCGAAGTGGTTTGGAATTTATAAACAATGATGACATAAGGATATAGTCTGCATCTAGGCACTCAGATGAATAGTAATGACTGTCTGTACAATCAGAAGATGATTATTGTGGTTTGGCATGGAATATGCATGTGATATCATGATGTCATTAATGACAAATCATACATAAATGAATGAAAAATACAAACATATGTTCATGCTGCATGATATAGAAAGGGAGGCAGTAGTGTATTGTACAAATAATGGAATAATAATTTTTAAAGTGCCAAAGCTGTAGACTTTGTTTTTCTTCCAGAGAATGTTTTAAAACAATAATACATGTTTGATACATGTTATATAGATTTGACATACCATCAGACTCCAAGCGAGCCCCTTCCTCCTCCGCCTCACATGTTACATCAATCTCTGTAAAACATAACATGTTGTGTACACGTTAAAATCAGATATTATAACATATGTTACTGTTGCTCAAGGACACACACATCAATGTTGCATTAAAGATATACTGAACCAAAGTTAGGAATTACATCATTTTGATGGAGCATACAAATGACATTAGATTTGTTATTCTCGATGAATAATAATTACATTTTAGTGTCTGTATTTTTACAAATATCTCAAAAGCAGAGTACATGGAACATTTAAGAGTTCTCATGTGTGTATCACTTGATGATTGTTGTCTAAATTTATACTAAAAAGAAACATATGCTATTCATGTTCTGAAGCACAAAGGTGTAGACTAAGAAGCTTTGAGATCTTAATTTTTCTAAATTAGAAATAAATAGATATATAATCAGAGAAGTAAATTATCTGTTTTATTCAAATGTAATGCTTCATCAGAATCATGATCATAATATTTATTACAAATACACCTTTAATGACATATGAATTAGTCAATGGACTTACCCAAAGCCTACAAAGGCAGCTCATCGTCTGTGCTGGATCCCTCTGGGCTCCCCACAACAACTACATCTATTAATGATATAGATATATATTAGTGAACACATTTTGGACATCACTAAATCCCATCAGTATAGAATTGTCAAAAAAATATACTTAGAAATGTGAAGCATAGAGCACTAATATGAACAATAAATTCATGAGTTAATCAAGGTGATTCTAAAGAAAATGATGTCTTTAACATATGTTTAATTTCTTACTATATTAGACAGACAATTCATCTCCTTTGGATTCCAGTACCACCTATATGCTGATGATACCCAAATCTATCTTTCCTCTCCTGATATCTCTCCCTCTTTACTCAACCAGATTTCTGACTGCCTCTCTGCAATTTTCTCTTGGATGTCTTCACACTACCTCCAACTCAATCTGTCCAAAACTGAGCTGCTTCTTATTCCCCCCTCTTCGAGACATCCGACACCTGACATTTCTCTGATGGTTGGAGACTCTATTCTCAACACCTCACCCCAGGTCCGCTGCCTTGGGGTCACACTAGACTCAGAACTCACATTCAACCCACATATACAAACGCTTACCAAATCCTGCCGGTCACACCTACGCAACATTTCCAGAATTCGTCCCTTCCTTACTCAAAATACTACAAAAATACTTATTCATTCCCTCATCCTGTCACGCATTGATTATTGCAATCTACTCTTAAATGGCCTTCCAAAACACCGCCTCTCCTCCCTCCAATCTATTATGAATGCTTCTGCTAGACTCATCTACCTAAGTCGACGATCTACATCAGCTGCTCCGCTCTGCCAGTCTCTACACTGGCTCCCCATACACTCCAGAATACAGTTTAAAGTATTAACCCTAACTTACAAAGCACTCAACAGTCTAACTCCCAACTATATCTCCTCTCTCATCGTGAAATACTCCCCATCCCGTCCTCTTCGATCAAACTCTGACCTACGTCTCTACACTCCTGTTATCTCTACATCCCACTCCCGCCTCCAAGACTTCGCACGTGCTGCTCCTGTCCTCTGGAACTCTCTACCCCGCTCCATCAGACTGTCTCCAACCTTGTATAGCTTCAGAAGATCCTTGAAAACCCACCTATTCAGAGAGGCTTATCATCTCTCCTCCATCCCGCATCCGAACCAAGCTAATACATGTACATGAACTGCCTGACTCACTGCTGCAAATACAACCGATGTAACAAGCTACCCCAACCTTATGTCTTTGCACCCTAAACCTATAGACTGTGAGCTCTCCGGAGCAGGGCCCTCTTCATCCTGTGCTAGATTTGTTTAGTCTTGTTATGTTTTGTATTGTATCACAGATCTTTGTCATTGTATACCCCCATCATTGTACCCAGCGCTACGGAATTTGGCGGCGCTATACAAATAAATGATAATAATAATATGATTCTATTGCATATCTAAATATACCTATTGATCAATCTTTTTAAGATAATACACACAAACAACACATTGAATAACAACTGGTGACAAATCGAACCGAAGCCATGTGGCACATAGATCCATTTGTGCAATGTACAGTAATCTTTTTTAGGACACAACACATATTGATCACAATGCAAAACAGAAGTTATTATTAAAAATATGTCATCATGGTGCTGTTAGAGTATGCTTATATCTATAAAGTAAGTCCTAGAGTGAATATGGGATTTAGATATCAATATTGTTTCAGCAAAACAATGTAAGGATGAATGAATATATTGATTATTAAAGGGACACTGACCACAATTTTTTAATTCATTGATTCAAATTGAACATTCAATTTTAAGCAAATTTAACATTTACTCCTATTATCAATTTGTCTGCATTCTCTTGCTTTATTTATGTAAAAAAAAAAGGCAGCTAAGCAATATTTTAGTTCATAAAATATTGGTCGTTTAATGTATCCACCAATCAGTGATAACAACCCAGGTTGTTTCCAAAAAATGGACCTGCATCTAAACTTACATTCTTGCTTTTCAAATAAAGACACCAAGAGAATAACGAAAATATGATTATAGGAGTAAATGAGAATGTTTATTAATATTGCATGCTCTATCTGAAGGACAACAGATATAATTGGTGTTCATTGTCCCTTTAATATTAAAATATCTTTATTTGACAATGTCGCTGTTAATGAATTGTCAAGTCCATATGTTAATGTAATGAATGTGATGGAGCATGCAATTACAATCAAATATGTAATTTAAGTATATCCTCATGAATCTTTAATTATCCTTCTCTCTTAAAGGGACATGAAGGTCAAAATGTGTAATTGTATTTTTTTATTTTAAATCCAGCCTGTGATGAAAAAAAACATTTCAAATAGACTTTTTTGGTCTATTTTGCTTCATTGTGTTATAATTTTATTTTAAAGGAGCAACTATGTACTACTGGTATCTGAACACATGAGTTGAACCAATGAAAATAGGCAATTTTATTCATCAAACAATCAGCCGGTTACTCCCAGTAATGCATTTCTGATCCTGAGCCGACCTAGATATGATTTTCTAATAAGGATAACAATAGACTGAAGAAATTTATATAATGTAAGCAAATTTGTAATTTGTGGTAAATCACGTGTCTAAATCCTAAAAGTGAAATGTTTGTTTTCATGTCCCTTTAATGATAAGAATAAACAAAAAAACATATGAGATGTATATTTTTCTAATCTGCACATTTTCAAAAATGTGTTAGGGTTGTCTAAATGTATCCCAAAAATCTCAAGCACTACACAGGGGCAGAATATAAAATGGGCAGGAACCTAAGTTTACATTAAAATGAAGATATCAAGAATAGAAGGGATATCTTCAAATACTCCTAATTTTAGATTTGTATTACAATGTAATCCCAACTTTGATTTGTGATTCTTATTTTAAAATAGCCAGAAAAGAGGATTAGAGTATCCATATTAATATCGATCAATGTGAATGTATTGTGTAATAAGAAGAAAAAATGGGGTTTATTTAGCAGCGCTAAAAAAAGCTAGGAAATGATGATACCAATCTAATTTATGTTTTATACAATCTATTTTATTTAAAAATTCTTATAACACATAAAAACAACAGCAAATGCTTTTCCTAATTAATAAAGGGACGTCTCCCTTATACAACACTTATAAAAACAGACTAGAACCATATAATCCTAGAATTTAAGGTATAAAGGAATTAATTCTATAGATAACATATGGCAAGCAACAAATTTCTAAGATAAATGGTGAATTAAATATTTAAAAGGCACAAATGTATCAATCCTAATAGCTTTACAGTTCTTCAGTAACAAATTCAGTTATAAAGTTACACAGTTACTTTCCTTGGACATATAATTGGCTCAGGTGTGCTGGATAGTTAAAAAGGCAAAAAACAGCCAATATTCTGATTTAGGTGCCAAAGCAATCGTGGTTAATGGAAATGGTTAATTTAACAGATGAATACCTTGATGTCTTTAAAGTTCAGTTTGCGTGTTTTAAAAAACGTAGTGCAAATTAGTGTAGAGGTACCTTAATCTGTCCTGGTTGCAACCGCTGATTATCTTCACTGTGAGGGATTCACAGACTGTTTGTTCCTGGTGTTTCTGATAAGTCACCTGACCTTCTCTTTGATTCAGAGGTCAGGGGTGATGATCCGTTCTGGTGATGTAGTTATCCTTTTTTTGTTTTCCTTTCTTCTTATAGCCCAAATATTGTTTTCATCTGGGTTCCCTCAGACTTCTTAAGGTTTGAAGAAATCTTTGGTCAGTGTTTAGCAGTAACACCGTATTCCCTGAAGTTACCAAAGGTAGATTTTAACTTGCAGGGTCAGGAGAAAAGTTTAAAGTTGCAGGGTCACACAGCTTTGTGACAGTAGTAAATGAAGTTTAGTAGAGTGTAGCAGGTCCCATTCAACGCGTTTCACCCTTCTGGGCTTTATCAAGAATGCTTATCCTGCTAGCTTCTGGCTTTTTAAAGGTATGAATGTGTTTTGATTGGTTCCTTCATTTCCTTTTGATTTCTATCAACACCTGTGTGGCTTCCAATGTAAAGGTGGACTTTATTTAAGTTGGTAATGATTGTTTCTGTGTTGTTATTTAGTTACATGATACACAAGGAAGAGAACTTATCATTTCTGCTTTATTAGCATTCACACAATTCAACTTATATATTTCAATTCTAAAGTGCCTTTATTAGATAATATACATTTAGATCGTGCAAACTTAAAATTACCTAAACTGAAACGAAAATATAAGAATCAGAATTACCATTCCCATATCTAGAATTATTGTAAGTGGGTAAAAATTAATGATATATATATATTCCTTTTCAACAAAGGATAGTAAGTTCAACAATTTATAAATTTGTAACAATTTAAAAATGGACGAAACGAAAATATAAGAATCAGAATCATCATTCCCATATCTAGAATTATTGTTAGTGGGTAAATGTTAACGATATATACATATTCCTTTTCAACAAAGGATAGTAAGTTCAACAATTTATACATTTGTAACAATTTAAAAATGGACGAAACGAAAATATAAGAATCAGAATCATCATTCCCATATCTAGAATTATTGTTAGTGGGTAAAAATTAACGATATATACATATTCCTTTTCAACAAAGGATAGTAAGTTCAACAATTTATAAATTTGTAACAATTTAAAAATGGACAAAACGAAAATATAAGAATCAGAATCATCATTCCCATATCTAGAATTATTGTTGGTGGGTAAAAATTAACGATATATACATATTCCTTTTCAACAAAGGATAGTAAGTTCAACAATTTATAAATTAACAATTTAAAAATGGATGTACAATTAAATCAGAAATGATCAATCCCATAACTAGAGTTATTGCTAGTGGGTAAAAATATGGCTTATTCAATTAATTTATTTATTTTAGGGGGATAAAAATTCCTTTTTAATTACTAGAAAAATGAATTTATATAGGGCTTGTACTATCTTTGCCCAAGATAAATTGAAATGTTATTGCTTATTTAATGTATGTGAGTATTTTCTATATAAGTGGCTGATTTAACCTGGAAAATGTTCGCATATTGTAAGAGACTTTTATAAGAAGGGGGAAATGTCTATCTCAGAATTCAAGCCTCCAGGTTGGAGGGTATTCATTAGGTATATAATTTCAGCTTCTGCCTTTAGGAGTTTATTTTCCCAGTTTCCCCCTCTCCAGTCGGGGTGAACTTTTTTAATTCCCCAATATTTAAAATCTTTAAGGTTGTTGTTGTGTACTTCCCTAAAGTGGCGATAGATATAAGGGTCAAGGTTACCCCTATCTATGCAAGAGAGGTGCTCCCTTATCCTTTCACGGAGCATTCTGGTTGTTTCTCCTATGTAAATTTTTTTACATGAACATTGAATGGCGTAAATAACGCCTTTATCTTGACATCTAATTGTGTCTCTTATTTTGAAAGTAAAGTTTCCACTTTTTGATTTTAAAATCTTTTGTTTACTACTAAATTTACAGGCCCGGCATCTAAAACAGGGGAAAAAACCATTTAAAGGATTTCCGTCTAGGCACCTTTGAGTGTCTTTCTTCTTTATGCTTTTCAATTGACTGGGAGCTAGTAGGCTCTTCAAATTCTGTGCTTTCCTATATATTATTTTTGGGTTTTCCCCCACTTTTCCCCCTATGATGGGATCAGTTTGTACTAAGTGCCAATGTTTTTTTAAAACTCTTTGGATGTTTAGGTTGTCATGACTGAACTCAGTTATAAAGGGCACATTAATTTCATCTCGATTTTCTTTGATATCTTTTGTTTTATATTCTAAGAGGTCCCTCCTTACTTTCTTATCTACCTCTTGTTTAGCTTCATTGATTACTTCTGGACTATATTCTCTTTCTAAGAATTTCCTTTCTAAGATCTTTATTTGATCCTGATAATCTGTCATTCTTGAGCAATTCCGTTTAATTCTTAAATATTGCCCTTTAGGGACATTGTCTTTCCACTTTTTCATGTGGCAGCTGTTATAATGGATTAGATTATTGGCATCCACCTTTTTAAAATGTGTTTTGGTTATTAATTGGTTTTCTACAATTTCGATATCTAAGTCCAAGAAGGTGATTTGGCTTTTGCTATAGTTACTGGTAAAGGATAGTCCCATTTCATTTTTATTCATATCTGTCAGAATAGTGTTTAGATCAGTTTCACTACCCCCCCATATAAAGAACAGGTCATCTATGTATCTGCTATAGAGCACAAGATCCGCGCCCAGACTATGCCTAGGGAAGAAACCTTCCTCCCAATATCCCATAGATATAGTTTGTTCTGTAGTTTGATTTATATCGTTGAGGTCTGAATTCAGTAGTTTCCCTATAGTTTATCCTTTTTGGAGTTCTGTCATATGGTGTCCTATTTTCTTGATTTTGATCATTGTATTGATATGACTTGGATTGGTGATAAGGGGAATTGGAATAATTTTCCCTTATGGCATGTGCATTGTGTTTGTAATTACCTGTGTTACCCTCAAAATGTTGATTTTTCTGTCTCTCTTCCCTATTATTTATTTTCTCCTCTTCTCTGTTTGCAACTTCATTATAATCTTCCTTATCCCTCTTTAATTTTCTTATTTTAACCTCCTGTAATTCCATACTTAAATTGTCCAATTTTTTCATAATGTCTATCTGTGAATTTTTAAAGTCAACATTTTCTTTTTCATTACTTAATTTATTTTTTATGGTGATTATGTTCTTCTCAACTATGTCAAGTGAATCTTCTCGTGATCTCTTTAAAATTTGTAATAGTGTTAAAAAATTACCCTCTTACCTAAAGGATACCACTGACATCTTGAAAAAATTAGAGGTAATTAAGTGGGAATCACACTACACATTAGTGACATGCGATGTTTCGTCGCTTTACACCAATATAAGTCATGATTTGGGACTGATGGCAATCTCAAATACCCTAGATAGGGACAACAAACTATGTATGGAACAAAAGAAATTCATAGAGGATGGAATAAAATTCATCCTAGGCCATAATTATTTCTCATTTGAGGACAAATTTTACATCCAAAAGAAGGGAACAGCTATGGGCACAAGATTCGCACCCAGCTATGCCAATCTCTTTATGGGATATTGGGAGGAAGGTTTCTTCCCTAGGCATAGTCTGGGCGCGGATCTTGTGCTCTATAGCAGATACATAGATGACCTGTTCTTTATATGGGGGGGTAGTGAAACTGATCTAAACACTATTCTGACAGATATGAATAAAAATGAAATGGGACTATCCTTTACCAGTAACTATAGCAAAAGCCAAATCACCTTCTTGGACTTAGATATCGAAATTGTAGAAAACCAATTAATAACCAAAACACATTTTAAAAAGGTGGATGCCAATAATCTAATCCATTATAACAGCTGCCACATGAAAAAGTGGAAAGACAATGTCCCTAAAGGGCAATATTTAAGAATTAAACGGAATTGCTCAAGAATGACAGATTATCAGGATCAAATAAAGATCTTAGAAAGGAAATTCTTAGAAAGAGAATATAGTCCAGAAGTAATCAATGAAGCTAAACAAGAGGTAGATAAGAAAGTAAGGAGGGACCTCTTAGAATATAAAACAAAAGATATCAAAGAAAATCGAGATGAAATTAATGTGCCCTTTATAACTGAGTTCAGTCATGACAACCTAAACATCCAAAGAGTTTTAAAAAAACATTGGCACTTAGTACAAACTGATCCCATCATAGGGGGAAAAGTGGGGGAAAACCCAAAAATAATATATAGGAAAGCACAGAATTTGAAGAGCCTACTAGCTCCCAGTCAATTGAAAAGCATAAAGAAGAAAGACACTCAAAGGTGCCTAGACGGAAATCCTTTAAATGGTTTTTTCCCCTGTTTTAGATGCCGGGCCTGTAAATTTAGTAGTAAACAAAAGATTTTAAAATCAAAAAGTGGAAACTTTACTTTCAAAATAAGAGACACAATTAGATGTCAAGATAAAGGCGTTATTTACGCCATTCAATGTTCATGTAAAAAAATTTACATAGGAGAAACAACCAGAATGCTCCGTGAAAGGATAAGGGAGCACCTCTCTTGCATAGATAGGGGTAACCTTGACCCTTATATCTATCGCCACTTTAGGGAAGTACACAACAACAACCTTAAAGATTTTAAATATTGGGGAATTAAAAAAGTTCACCCCGACTGGAGAGGGGGAAACTGGGAAAATAAACTCCTAAAGGCAGAAGCTGAAATTATATACCTAATGAATACCCTCCAACCTGGAGGCTTGAATTCTGAGATAGACATTTCCCCCTTCTTATAAAAGTCTCTTACAATATGCGAACATTTTCCAGGTTAAATCAGCCACTTATATAGAAAATACTCACATACATTAAATAAGCAATAACATTTCAATTTATCTTGGGCAAAGATAGTACAAGCCCTATATAAATTCATTTTTCTAGTAATTAAAAAGGAATTTTTATCCCCCTAAAATAAATAAATTAATTGAATAAGCCATATTTTTACCCACTAGCAATAACTCTAGTTATGGGATTGATAATTTCTGATTTAATTGTACATCCATTTTTAAATTGTTAATTTATAAATTGTTGAACTTACTATCCTTTGTTGAAAAGGAATATGTATATATCGTTAATTTTTACCCACCAACAATAATTCTAGATATGGGAATGATGATTCTGATTCTTATATTTTCGTTTTGTCCATTTTTAAATTGTTACAAATTTATAAATTGTTGAACTTACTATCCTTTGTTGAAAAGGAATATGTATATATCGTTAATTTTTACCCACTAACAATAATTCTAGATATGGGAATGATGATTCTGATTCTTATATTTTCGTTTCGTCCATTTTTAAATTGTTACAAATGTATAAATTGTTGAACTTACTATCCTTTGTTGAAAAGGAATATGTATATATCGTTAACATTTACCCACTAACAATAATTCTAGATATGGGAATGATGATTCTGATTCTTATATTTTCGTTTCGTCCATTTTTAAATTGTTACAAATTTATAAATTGTTGAACTTACTATCCTTTGTTGAAAAGGAATATATATATATCATTAATTTTTACCCACTTACAATAATTCTAGATATGGGAATGGTAATTCTGATTCTTATATTTTCGTTTCAGTTTAGGTAATTTTAAGTTTGCACGATCTAAATGTATATTATCTAATAAAGGCACTTTAGAATTGAAATATATAAGTTGAATTGTGTGAATGCTAATAAAGCAGAAATGATAAGTTCTCTTCCTTGTGTATCATGTAACTAAATAACAACACAGAAACAATCATTACCAACTTAAATAAAGTCCACCTTTACATTGGAAGCCACACAGGTGTTGATAGAAATCAAAAGGAAATGAAGGAACCAATCAAAACACATTCATACCTTTAAAAAGCCAGAAGCTAGCAGGATAAGCATTCTTGATAAAGCCCAGAAGGGTGAAACGCGTTGAATGGGACCTGCTACACTCTACTAAACTTCATTTACTACTGTCACAAAGCTGTGTGACCCTGCAACTTTAAACTTTTCTCCTGACCCTACAAGTTAAAATCTACCTTTGGTAACTTCAGGGAATACGGTGTTACTGCTAAACACTGACCAAAGATTTCTTCAAACCTTAAGAAGTCTGAGGGAACCCAGATGAAAACAATATTTGGGCTATAAGAAGAAAGGAAAACAAAAAAAGGATAACTACATCACCAGAACGGATCATCACCCCTGACCTCTGAATCAAAGAGAAGGTCAGGTGACTTATCAGAAACACCAGGAACAAACAGTCTGTGAATCCCTCACAGTGAAGATAATCAGCGGTTGCAACCAGGACAGATTAAGGTACCTCTACACTAATTTGCACTACGTTTTTTAAAACACGCAAACTGAACTTTAAAGACATCAAGGTATTCATCTGTTAAATTAACCATTTCCATTAACCACGATTGCTTTGGCACCTAAATCAGAATATTGGCTGTTTTTTGCCTTTTTAACTATCCAGCACACCTGAGCCAATTATATGTCCAAGGAAAGTAACTGTGTAACTTTATAACTGAATTTGTTACTGAAGAACTGTAAAGCTATTAGGATTGATACATTTGTGCCTTTTAAATATTTAATTCACCATTTATCTTAGAAATGTGTTGCTTGCCATATGTTATCTATAGAATTAATTCCTTTATACCTTAAATTCTAGGATTATATGGTTCTAGTCTGTTTTTATAAGTGTTGTATAAGGGAGACGTCCCTTTATTAATTAGGAAAAGCATTTGCTGTTGTTTTTATGTGTTATAAGAATTTTTAAATAAAATAGATTGTATAAAACATAAATTAGATTGGTATCATCATTTCCTAGCTTTTTTTAGCGCTGCTAAATAAACCCCATTTTTTCTTCTTATCCACCATTTAGTTCTCTTTGAGGGAAGAACTTTTTTAGCAGCAGGAATCCACCTTTAGGCGCTCCTATCACACTACACATAAATGTATTGTGTAATGTTATGTCCAGGTTTGTAAGACAATGGTAAATTAATATGAGACATACCATGCTGTGACGAACCCTGGCTTGAGGTTCCAGCACCAACATCAAGCTCTGTAAAATATTCAATGAGGATTGGATATCATTAATACAAATCAGGTCATGGAGACAAACAATCTGATTTTTCAATTCTAATTGACAAAGTACAAATCTATTTGTATTCACATGAGTTCATTGTTTCGTCAATTAATGTCTAAATAAAGAGATCCTGTATTCTTATTTTCAATCTTTTATGTTGTTGACTGTAGCTTTAATTCTTTTTGTGTCTTCTTGCATTCTCAACAATTGATAGAGATGGTTCATTGTTTATTTCTTGCTATTATAGCTTTTATAATGTAGAAGATTGTAAATAGGGATACTATATTCTTCCCATATATACTAATTAACGGATACATTTGACCAACATGTCTAAAGCGATGCCAGTTACAGCAAACACATGTTCACGTGTGTGTGCAATTCTATCTTTCGTGATCATTGCGCAATGATTCCAAGCGGAATTGCGTATCCGTGATTTGACCAACATGTCTAAAGCGATGCCAGTTACAGCAAACACATGTTCACGTGTGTGCGCAATTCTATCTTTTGTGATCATTGCGCAATGATTCCAAGCGGAATTGCGTATCCGTGATTTGACCAACATGTCTAAAGCGATGCCAGTTACAGCAAACACATGTTCACGTGTGTGCGCAATTCTATCTTTCGTGATCATTGTGCAATGATTCCAAGCGGAATTGCGCATCCATGATTTGACCAACATGTCTAAAGCGAAGCCAGTTACAGCAAACACATGTTCACGTGTGTGCGCAATTCTATCTTTCTTGATCATTGCGCAATGATTCCAAGCGGAATTATGCATCCGTGATTCAGAATTGATTTGGATATAGTAGTGTGATGATTATCATTTCTAAAGACTTCAAATCTATTTGCAATTGGTTGTATTACGAGATTACAATTGGATATTTGTTATTATTGACCAATAACAAATAATATTTAGAACTGTGTTATGATTCGATAGTCAATGTATGAAATTGCGGATGATAGGGATTTCACGGATGCGCAATTCCATTTTCGCTCTGTGACGCATATTCTGTAGAGCGCAAGAAACATCATTCCTATTTCATGTGTGACAAATCTAAATTCAGATATCTAAACATCATATGTAGCGTGTGTTGTGAGATCTATATAGGTTGAATATATGACTATATACACATTTCTTAAAAATCAAATCAAATATTAATATATTAGATGAAGTCTGATATTTACCTGGTTCAGCCTCTAGACTTTCATCTCCCAGGCCACCGGATTGAGAAGCAGCTGCACTGGCCTCCGGGTCAGGACTTTCTGACCCAGCAGCTGGGAGGGAAGAAGAAGAAGCCGAGGAGGGAGATGATCGAAATCTGCGGAGGACCCAGAGATTGAGGAGCTTGCATAAAGTCACCTCATAAGGGAGTAGGTAGAGTTTCCGTTGGGGTTTAGTTTTCTTGCCATCCCTCCGACCGGCTTGTACCCAATCCCTTATGAGGTCGAGTTTTTTGCTAAGACGCAACCTCATATCCCCAAACCTCCGCATGATTTGATCCTGGCTCCTCTGGACGCCCAACACCAAATTAACATCATTGGTGATAGACGCCCAGAAGGCCTTCTTAATGCTCTGCTTCGTCGACCTCTTCTTGTTCCCAAAGAGCTGAGGATAGCAGTCCCTGATGGCGTTGACCAGTGCTGCACTCTCCGGCTTGGTGAACCTGGGAGACGTCATGCCTGCTAGTCATTAGAATATATATATATTATATATTATTATTATTTAATACTGACTGCAGGCATTAGAGAACTGACAAAGATGGCAACGTGTAATGGACTTTTATATGGTAAAGTAAACATAAGATGCACCATGGGACATGGTATCTGTACATCTGATTGGATAATATTCAGAAATTTTGTTATCATGTCTGTGAGACCATAATGATTCAAGTTATGTTTGTGTGATGTGTGACGCAGATGTAATATACGTGATCCATTAAATATTGTTGAATAAAATTGGAAAATATAATCCAGTCACATTAGTAAATGTTTTACACATTTCGATGTTTAATATCGATCAGGTTCTTGAATACAAATAAGTTTTACTAATACAAATTTAACATTGTATGTATTTATTGTTTATTAAATAAATGTTGTGACTTATTGTGAAGTATTGACATTGCTCTATTAAATGTATTTATAATGCACATCAATTGTGTGCTATTGCGTGACATTAGAATCTAATTTTTAAAGATGTTAATCTCGTTTTGCAAGATACGTTTCCCACGCGATATTTCTGAAATGCGTAATTTCTGGTTATAATATCCGGAACTTGGATAATCTGTTTATAAATGTTAAACTACACGTTTGTTTATTATTAGTAAATAAACATTGAGCTTGTATTTGTCTGAACTGCTCACATCTGTTATTGGGGCAATGGCGTCTTTATTTTTAAAGGGACATTACACACAAATATTTGATTAAAATGATCCGGACAGAGAAAACATTTTTATACTTTAAAATGTAACTATCAATTTAGATTATTCTTGAAATATCCTTAACCGAAGAAATTGAAATGCACATGGTTGAGCCAATCACACAAGGCATCTCTGTGCATACACCAATCTTCAGCTACTGAGCATATCTAGATATGGTTGTAAATGAAATAATATCAAAAGAATGAATTAAAATCGATGATAGAATTAAATGTTAAAAATTATATTTTATTTATGAATCCAGAAAGAAACGCTTTTTAATTACCGTCCCTTTCATGAGCTAATATGCAATCTTGAACTTGATCTAAATACATCTGTCTAAACATTGTAAATATGCATTGTTGGCCACCCACAATTAAGTAGATATTTCTCAGTAATGCTTTGCTGATCATAAACCGATCAGCTTTCTGAAACTTAGTATGACATGAGAATCAAGCAGATTTGTATTACCTTCTGTATTGTTTGACCCACTGTGAATTAAATATCTTCTAATGGCTGTATTTATCCAGCTTTACCTTAAAGCGACATTAAGCTATATGTTCTTTACTGATTTACATGGAAAATACAATGTTAAAACAACGTCATATTTATTTTGATTATCTCATTAGTTTTTTACATTTGATATTGTTGCCTGAAAACCATATCTAGATAGGCTCTGTTGCTGCTGATTGTTGGTTGCACATAGATGCCTTATGTCATTGTCTAACCCATGTGCATTGTTATTTCTTTAACAAAGGATATCTAAAGACTGAATATAATTAGATAATAAAAGTACATTTACATTTTTAAACAAAAGATTTATAATATCTCTGATTCACTAAATTAAATATTTTTTGAATGTCCTTTTAAGGACAAAACCATTAGGAATATGTGGATTTAACATTGTAGAAATAAACTAAAGCGGAATGAAAATACATATAGATATGTCATATCTATCCAACAGGTAAAGAGTATAATTGCTAGAAGTTATCTTTTGATATATCTATAGTTAACTGACCCTTCAAATTACTCCACTAGAACTGAAAAGTAATCAATATGGCATACAATAACTAGCTTGGTATAAATATGAAATTAACTTACTTTTCATTTACAGATAATTTAAAAAATATTACCTAAAAAATAATTAAAGCTGAATAACCGCTATTTAGTGTAATAATGTTTTTGGATACATAAGGAAGATTACAGATATTAGAATGTAAATCTAACATTCAACTACACTGTCACTTTAATGTAAGTTAAAAACTTTCATTTCTTAAAAGTGAAATGAACAAAATTGTTCTGTATAATTTTGACTACATATCCTCGTCATAAACATTTTATGATTTTAACATCTATAAATCACACAATAAAAGCATAGATAGATGTATTTAACTACAAATTAAAATTTTGAAGATACTTGAGTTTAACATTATCAGAATAATTTTTCATTCAATAAATTAACCCAAATTATTATATTTGATATCAGGCATGTGCTTGTCAAATAGATGACTTTAACAGTCATGGGAGTAATATTTTGTTTACTTGTCAGAATATTAGATGGATATATTTCTTCTTATCTTACTGTGATAGAGATATGTCTCCAAGAAAATGTTTTTTTATAAAAAAAATAATGAAAAATATATAGTATGAAAATAAATTTATTGACAATAAAAAAAAAGGTAATTCGTCACAGATGAAACTCTGAAAAAGAAAGAAGAAAAATATTAAACACAGTCATTTCCTGAACACATCTTAAAATATTAATTAAATCTAATAATTGTTAAATCATCTTGTGCCTATGCTCTAACATGTATTTTTTTTTATTGATATTAAAAACAGGTTCATACATGAAATCTATATCTATCCATAATTTAAAATTAATACCATTATATTGTCTAATCAATCTTAGAATTAAATGTTAGCATTTAAAATTAGACAAAATAATGCACATTACATTGTTAAAATATATTTATTTTTATTGTATGAGGAACAGAATTGAATGTAATATGTCATGTCCCTTCAAATAATATACCTCTATATCAACTATAAAATGTATCCCTTTGTCTGATTGGTCAGAATCTGAGTCCTCTCTAGCACAAAGTAGGGGTAATGTATCTAAAATAAACATATTCTAATATAGGACATGTATCTATTCCTAATTATTTTAACATTCTTCCTCCTGTGTTTCTTAAATAGCATGCATTGTGCAAACTAACCTGGATGTATGGTCTTTGAAAGGAAATTAATTATCTTCAATTATAACAGTTTATCTTCATTAGGTGTCTTATTCATCATTTTCAAAATAGAGGATTGTGAAATACCATCTATAAAAAGAAAAATATAAGTGTCTCCAATAGGATGCATCCACAGCCTTAGTCCATAAAATTGTTGCCACTTACCATGTGAACGTGTCTTTGTATGGTTTTCAAGGTCAGCACATTTGAAAGACAATGTCAGACATGATCACATTGGTATTCATCACTTTCAATCTGGGATTCTTCACTTTCAGTCTGGGATACTTCACTTTCAGTCTTCAATTCTTCACTTTCAGTCTTGAATTCTTGACTTTCAGTCTTGAATTCTTCACTTTAAGTCTTTAGATGAAGTCATCTCCCTAATGGCCGAAAAAGTGAAAATTAAAAAATTAATAGAAGTGTGTGAATTAGTTCTGCACCCCCCCCCCCATTTCTGAAACTATTTATATCACTAGCTTACTAAGCGTGTGTAGAATCTTGTGTTATGTTCTATCAATCACATGTGAAGATGAGTCATACATTGTGCAGACCTAACCTCTGATGAAGCATATAGTCTTGCTAGGGGATCCCTTTCTGAGTATCCAAAAATCTAGTAATGTGTAAACTAAATACTACTTTTTAAAATGTATGCCATATGATGGATGATTGTGCAAAATTCCCGCCAGCCACAGTCCATACATTATTTATACTTACCAGCTGATGTTGTCTTTCAAAACCAGGTGGCAAAGTCGTTACAGGACCCAATGCCAGAAGCATCACCTATAAGAATCAAAATAAATTGTTATAATCATTTTATGAACAATCCTAACATGTTTGCACAATTCTCTCCTTCTCATTTCCCTAGAATTCACACATATTTGCAATGCTCCTATCTAACTTCTAGTATTTACCGTCTGAAGTGGCGGTTGATGATGTTTGCTATGACATTGAGCCCCTCGTCCCGGAATGGCCCCTCTAGAACAGGATTGGCCTCCTCATCTTGGAGGAGGCGTTGGGGCGCCTGGACGGCCTGCAGCATCCCAGCCCGCTGTGCAATGTTATGCAAGACGCTGCATGCTATAACAATCTTCACCACCTTACTAGGGCTGTATTGGAGGGCTCCTCCAGACCTGTCCAGGCATCTTAGTCCCATGTTGAGGAGCCCAAACATCCTCTCCACTACAGCCCTAGTCCACTTGTGTGCCCGATTATAGCACTCTTGGGCCTCGTCGGTTGGGTTACGCAACGGCGTAATGAGCCAAGTCCAGCTCATGTAACCAGAATCACCTATAAATAATGAACATAACATAGAATATAAAGTTATATCTTAATTTTTAGTAATTTTGGGAAGATAGTGAAGTCTACAATGTAATATAGGTCTGAAGAAATAAGAACTCAGGGCATGTCTGATTACTGTATCATAAAATTGTTTGGACTAAGTAAAGTATAACTTCTTTTTTATTTTTTTATATTTTATTTCTTTATTGAATTTTTCCTTTAAAGAGGTACATCAGATGATACATAGTGAGAATACATTTAATATCATAATCCAAAGACTACAGATAATGCAAAATTCTTCCTAGGACCTCTATAACCAATCGCTAAAATTAACACTTAGCGAATAAAATTAACTAAACATTAACATTTTCAACAATTGCATCCTGCAGAGAATGACTACCCAAGTCTTGTCAAGTTTGCGGCATGAACATATGTTTGTATACTCTGAATACATAGAATGTTGTGATTTCCAGACGCCACTTATTGCCCCCTTATATGCTCATACTGGCGTAAAATATCTCAGACTGAGTTAAGTTAAAGACCAGCATATGATTCCCAGAAGAATAACATGTCGGTGTACATTGTTAACCTGTTTGTCTTAAAATAGGAATATCTCTCTAGCATCAGTGTTTCTTTTACTTTCTCCCTCCATCTACTTATTGTTGGGATTTTATCAGATCTCCATGAGGAGGCTATGAGCTGTTTGGCTACATTCAACATGATATGCCCCAAATTTCTTTTAATGGTACACTTAACATCATTCAACATATTAAACATACATATTAGTGGATCCTGTGGGATATTGCAAGATAAAACTGTATTTATTTCTTTTATTATTTTCTTCCAAAATGGTTTGATTAACTCACAGGACCACCACATGTGACCCATGTTACCTACTGCCTGTCTACATCTCCAGCATTTCTCAGTGGCTGAGGGGAATAAATATTTCAGTCTATTTGGTGTGAGATACCAACGAAACAATATTTTATAGTTAGTTTCTATTGCATGAGTTGTGTGAGCTGGGTGAGCTATGTTGTAAAATATCTTATTCCATGTTTTAGAATCCTGTGGCCCTGTGAGATCTCTTTCCCACCCTTTTATATATCTATGGGGCTTGGGGGCTGTGGACTCAAGTAGTAGTTTGTATGTGGTTGAAATAATCTTTTTATGTGCAGTGTTATTAAAGCACATCTATTCAAACGTTGTCAATTTTCTCCGAAAATTGGCCTTTTCTCTATGCGTGTAAATGTAATGGCTCGCCTGATGGTATCTCATCCATTGAGCGAAATACCCATTTCCTATGTCCAAAAGATCAGATCTTGGGGTTAGTTTCCCCAAATTGGTCATTAATGATACTGGGATGTAGCCTTTTAGACTAATGTTGTGACCTGAGCTATGTTCTAGACCCTCTATGAATTCGGGGTTTGCCAGAATTGGTGTCAGCGGGGAGTAAGCGCTAGAAATGCCTTGATATCTATCCCGTATAAACTTCCAATCCCTAAGGGTGCTTAAGATAGTGGCAGTAAAGTTAGTATGAGGTTTGGACAGTAATTTAGGTAGCCAACATAACCCCCCTAGTTGTGATATTCCCGATATGTCATGTTCTAAATGTATCCAGTGTTTAGGTTCTTCTACTGAGTGCCTACTCCAGTCAATAATTCTTTGCAATGAGATTGCTTGTTTATATAAAGTTATATTGGGTACACCCAAGCCTCCCATATCTTTGTTTGCATACATGGACAGCATGTTTACTCGAGGGGGTCTTTTTTTCCAGATGAAACTGTGAATGACATTTTGTAGCTTCAAAATGTATGTCTGTGTGTTAGGTAGTGGAAGCGTCTGCAAGATGTATAAGATCTTTGGTAAAAGTACCATCTTAACAGAATTTATTCTCCCGATCCAAGATATATTCTTAGCCAGCCATGTTGACGCCTGATTGGTGATTGTGTTTAGTAATTTGGAGTAATTAAATGTTCGAATGGAATCTATATTGTTCAGCAAGTGTACTCCTAGATATTTTATAGATTTCTGTTGTATCGCAAAGGGACTATGGGTCTGAATTAAGTTCTTGATATTGGTAGGTAAATTTAAGGGCAATAGTTCTGATTTATTGGCGTTTATTGAGAAGTTTGAAACCTCTCCATAATCTAAGAATTCTGATTGTACCGCGGAGAGAGAGTCAAGAGGGTTTACCAAGGTCAATAAAATATCATCTGCAAACATAGATAATTTGTATTCCTTATGATTGATATTTATTCCTGCTATATTGTTGTTTGATCTTATTTTACACGCCATCATTTCTAATGATAGGATGAACAATAGTGGGGAGAGTGGGCAACCTTGGCGAGTGCCGTTGCGTATTTCAAATTGTTCCGATAATGTACCATTTATTCTGATTTGGGCTGTGGGAAATGAGTAAAGGGCCATGACTCTGTTTATAAATGGAGGGGGAAACTTGAACTTATGAAGAGTGGATTCTAGAAAGGTCCAGTCTAACCTATCAAACGCTTTCTCAGCGTCAGTGGAAAGCATAACTGATGGTATGGTCTTGGTATTTATATAATCTAATAAGTTTAGTAGTTTAACCGTGTTGTCTTTCGCCTCTCTCCGCGGTACAAACCCCACCTGATCTGGCGAAATCAAATGTGGTAATAATTTATTAAGTCGGGCTGCTAGTACTTTGGCATAGACTTTAAGGTCTATATTCAGTAACGATATGGGGCGGAAATTCGCTGGAGTGTCAGGTTTCTTGCCTGGTTTAGGGAGTACAGTGATAACTGCTTGTAACATGGTGTCTGGAAGTGTACCCCCATTGTCAATCTGATGAAAAGTTTCTAACATGTGAGGTGATAATAGGTGCGAGAATAATTTATAATAAGAGCCCGAGAATCCATCCGGTCCCGGAGCCTTCTCAGGCTTCAGAGACCTAATAGCCTCTATGATCTCTTTGTGAGTTATCTGGGCCTTTAACATCTCACTATCTGACTCAGAGATTTCTGGAGCCTTGATTTTGTCCATGTAATTTGTACATTTGGTTTGTGATCTGAAACTAATCTATTTGGATAGAGATTGTATAGGGTGTGATAGTAGTTTTTAAAGATCTCAGCTATGCGTTTGGTATCTTCCACTCTTTCCCCTTTTTGGTTGTTTATTGAATAAATATAAGTTTTTGTTTGTTTGGATTTTAGTGATCTGGCTAGTTGACGTCCCGGTTTATTGGCATCATGATAGAATCTCTGCTTAAGTTTAAATGCTGCTGTCTGTGCTTTGATATGTAAGTGAGATTGCAGCTTAGATCTATAGAATTTTAGCTGTTGTAGGACTTTTTCATCTTGTGGGTGTATTTTATGAAGGTAGTCTAAATGCTCTAACTCCTTGGTGATATGTGTGTATTCTTCTCTCTGTTGTTTAAGCTTGTTAGCTCGTAGTTTAATTAGCGTGCCCCTAATGTAGCTCTTGTGAGCCTCCCACACCATGGCAGGTGCTACATCCCCCTTAGCATTTTGTGTGAAATATTCCCTGATTTCCTTTTCTAAGGTATGACATATCATCGGGTCTAGTAATAAGGTTTCATCTAACCTCCATGTAAAATCCTTTATGGGAGCTGAGGGCCAATCTATGACACATCTAACCATAGAGTGATCTGACCACGCTGTGTGCATGATGGATGTTGATTTAGCGTTTGCCAGGATTATGTGGTCTAGTAAAATAAAGTCTATTCTTGAGTATGTTTTATTCGGATTAGAAAAGAATGTGTAATCTCTACGTTCAGGGTTTGCAATTCTCCAAGGGTCGTGTAAACTGAAGGATCTTAAAAAATTCCCTGTTGATTTAAGTGTGCGTTTTGCAATTTGTATGTGCGGGTTTGAGCTATCCAATTTAGGGTTAAGCGGTAAATTAAAATCTCCTAAAACTATCAGCTGACCTTTGTGGATGTCCTGGAGTAGAGGGACTATAGCTTTGAAGAATAATGCTTGTTTGTGGTTTGGAGCATATAAGTTCACAATAGTTACCAGTTTATTGTATAGTATGCCATTAATGGCTAAGAATCTGCCCTCTGTGTCTTTCTTCTGAGCTATTAATTTGAAAGGTATGGAATTACGTATTAGAATGCTGACACCATTTATTTTTTTGTTCTTGTGTGCGCTATAGAAGTGTTGGGAGAAACAGCTATGGAGATATTTGGGTATAGACCCTCTCTTAAAATGAGTTTCTTGCAGGCCTACTATCTCCCCCCCTTTTTGTACTATATCTCTAAGGGCCATTGATCTCTTGGATGGGGAGTTGAAACCTTTTACATTTTGTGTTGCAAAATGGACAGTGGCGTCTGTTACTCTGTTACCTTTATCATACATAAGTTGTGTCATCTGGTGGACTTATCCATCTGTTTAAGGAAGCATCTCTGCAGATAAACTCCTAAAATCAAACTAAAAACATAAACATCAAACATTTTAAAGACTTTAACTTTACATCTAAAGAGGGAAATGACTGAAAGATTCCTTTTTTGGAATCATTCAGCCCACAAAGTGCGAGCAGTTTCATTACTTCTTACGACCTACATTTACTATAACGAGGACTTAGTTATTGTATGGTCAGAACTATACATTTTTAGAAACCTAGAACAGACAAAAGAAACAACTTGTAATATTCATACTGTCATCGCCATTTTCCGGCTAATAACGTTTGGTTATGCAACCTACATCTAGCAAAGGATACATGCCTATACACATACTCAGCCCATGCGGGCTCTAGAGTCTGAAGGTGGTATGGGTGTTTTCAGTCTTTTGTTGCGGACTGTTTGCCACTCCCTACGTTGTGCTAAGGGAGAGGCAAGAGGGTCCCCTGCTGGGGCAATACTTTGTCTTGTGTCAGAGTCAATTAACGGTGGAGATATTTCCAACTTTCTGCAGCATTCTTCAATTTCCTCAGGTGAGGAACAGCTCGCCCTTCTGTTCTTCCAAATGATGAGCAACTGAAATGGATGACCCCATCTGTAAGGGATATTTCTAGCCTGTAGGTGTTTCGTCAATGGAGAAAGTTCTTTTCTTCTGGCTAGTGTTCTGGATGATAAATCTGCAAAAAACTGAAGGGTGCTGCCATCTTTCTGGATGGGACGTTTGTCTCTCGCTGCTTTCATGAGCTGTTCTTTTAGCTGATATTCTGTGATTCTTATAATCACATCTCTGGGAGGTGCAGATTCTGGAGGCTTTGGCCTAAGGGCCCGGTGAGCTCTGTCTATACCAATTATTGAGTTGTCCGCTGGGTCTCGAAGTTGTGAGAACAGAGCTTGCAAATAGTCATTTAATGCTGAGGCCTCAATTTCTTCTGGAATACCACGTATTCTGATATTTTGTCTTCTGGACCTGTTCTCTATGTCCTCGATTTTATCTTCCATCTGTTTGATGGTTTGGTCTTGTTGTTCTAACTGGTTGTGAACATTTGTGAAGTAGGCATTATGTTCTTGAGCAGTATCTTCTAAAGTATTGACTCTGGTACCAATCTCTTTTATGTCTCTTTTCAGTTCTGAAATTTCGTCTTTTATGCATTGCTTCACCTGAGAAATCAATGCAGAGAAATCTTGTTTTGAGGGTATAGAAGACAGCACAGACTGTGGCACAGACATCATATTTTCTTCTTCCTCAGAACCTAGGTCTGAAGTATCTGATGAAATATGTGATCTTTGCGATGCTGTGGGGGTTTCTTTTGATATCTGGGGTGTAGAGGACTTGAAATAGTCATCCATGGAAGGATTTGCTTGTCCGCTTCCCTTGTTTTGCTTTGCTTTTGATATGCTTTTTCTAGGAGACATTTTGGCTGTGTTTACCCTGGAGCAGTGAGCTGATCTGGAGTGTGATGGTATATAAGATATACTCCACTTGGTCTTAGCTGCCTTTACATATAACTCATAGGAAAGGAAGACACAATAAAGCAAAGTAGATGGTGTGCAAAAAGTTAGTGCTTTAGTATAGACTCTGATATCATGGAATATTAACAGTTAACATTGATGTGTTTATATCCAAGACAAGATTCACTCTTCCTCATAATCAGCTTTCATGGTATGATCACTAAATGTGATGTAGTGTAAAATACTCAGATTGCCCAGGCACGTTATAATCAGACAGTTCACTAAGTATGCATCTCCTTTCGTATGTGCCTGTTCTGTGTATAATGAAGCTTTCAATGTGCCTGCTGTCCCTAATTTGTTTGATTACCAGTGTATTCTTGCTCTGGAAGGTCTTAGGGGTTTCACAGGCTGAACCGCAAGTTTAGCTTAGAACCGCTGTTTAGCAAATAAATACTTGTAGGTACCTTTTATTTTTGGTGATCTGCTTCTGATTATGGTGAGAAGGGTGTTTTAGTCTGTCTCTCTCCTGTTCCGGTTATCCGTTTAGTGAACTGTGTCATAAGATCATGTTCAGGGAGGCTTGTTATAATAAGTGCGTATGTGCTTTTAAAATGGCGGCCGCCATCATTCTCTATGCCTCTCTGCCCGTTACTCACTCTGAGAATTTTTGTAACAGCGGTAAAATTCCCCGGCTAGCAGCATTACCTCATAATCTTCCACCGGATCGATGTGGTGATGTGTCGGGGAGTTCCTCTGATAGCTCAGTACTTTTTGAGCTGTTTGCACACGTTATTCCAGCCAGTAGGTGTTAATGGTGGCGAAATGGTCAGCGGCCGCTCATCAATTCATTTTTAAGCTTAGACCTTGATTAAGCACCTCCGGTCAGTGCAATCAAGGTGATATGCAGGGTCTATGATGGTTTTAGGGCACTAATGTGGGCTTAGACACCGGAGCTCACCTAATGTGCGGCCATCCTCATTCAGTGCCGGCTCCGCCCCCCATAACTTCTTTTTTATATTACATCATATAAGACATATTCCCCACAATGTCAGAGGGGCCACTCTTGGACCTCACTATTCGAATGGAATTAGGATGTGGGGAAGTAGCTTTTGTCTTGGTCACTCTGGGACCATAGTATAAAAAGGGGGGGGGAGGGTTCAGCGGTCAAGAGCCGCTTTAATTAGTTGGGAGGGAGAAAAGGAGGGGCAGGGCCTACTAATGAGAGAAGAGAGAGAAGAACATGTAGAAATTATAGAGTGGTGAAGATTTCTAAGAATAGGCGACCGTGAGAGATATAAATAAACTAATAATTTCCACTAGAATTCCGCAAAGTGTCATCTGGACCACATCCTCATTCAGAACAAGAGCATTAAAATTTAATGTACGCTATAATAAATTAGGTCTCACAAATAGGAGTATTATAAGGACCTAAAAATATGTTAGGTGCAGTACTGAGTGATAAGTGAGAAATGTAGTCTAATTGTTAATAACCCTGGAGAGACTCATAGGTCTTCTACTGCCTAGGTGACAATAAAATATAATCTATATTAGTGCTATGTGAAACATCAATGCAGCAGGACAATAGTAATGTGATAGGTGATAGTATTACTCTTTTCAGCTACTAAGAGATATATATGGATAAAGTACATCAGACAAACAGATATATTCTAATTCAACTGAGTAGTCTCATATTAAATCTAATGTAAACTGCTGAAGTGTGACTAATGTTCCACAGTCGCCAAATATATTGATTATATCCAGTGGAGAAAAAGCAAAAAAAAGAAACAAAAGCAGAAAATAGTGTACATATAGAGGGAGCTGGTTTGCAATATGTATAAACCCCTAATCTATTAGATAGTGTGCAAGCTTCACTGAACATTACAGTTATAGCCAGTGATGAGAACTAAGTACAAGCCAGGAAATATAACTCTGGAGGTTCTAAAAACCCTTTGTACATAGATTAACAAACTACAATCAGAGTACTGAAGTGTTATAGAATAAGAACGTATGATAAGTTATACAAATGCCTAGGCTATAATTGTAATAATGGGGTCTCTGGTACTTCTAAGTGAATGAGAGAGTAACAATAAGCAATCTAGATGCCTTTAAATGGATAATAAACTTATACCCCTAAAGAAAATTGCAATATATATACAAAAAAAATTAGGCAACGCTATAACTATAATAAATGCAACCCATTTAAAGCTAGTCAGAGTCCTACATCAGGTTGGTATACATCCCTAAGCTATCAAACAATGTGCAGGCATCATTGAACGTTACAGTTATAGCCAGTGAGGAGAACTAAGTACTAGCCAGAAAACAGTATTTTGCAGGTTCTATAAATCCTTTGTATATAGGCTAACAGACTACAATCAGAGTGCTTAAGTGTTATAGAATGAGAACGTATAACAAGTTATATAAATGCCTAGGCTATAATTGTAATAATGGGGTCTCTGGTACGTCTTAATGAATGAAAGGGTAACATTAAACAATCTAGATGCCTATAAATGAATAATAGACTTATACCCTAAAGAAAATGGTAATGTATATTCAAAAAAAGGCAACGCTATAACTATAATATATTTAACAATGTGAGATTGTAACCTATTAAACGTTAGTCAAAGTCCTATATCAGATTGGTATCCTTTGTCCTTAGCCTATACCAGCTCTCAGAGGCATAATCTGCTCCTCCGCAAGTGTGTAGTCAGGCTTGCAGAAAGGCTGGTGTCCACAGACAAAGCGGGCTATGGTAGAGTTCTGACAAGTATGAATACCAGTCAGATCAGCTGAGGCATACTCAAACTCTTCTGGTAAGTGCTCTGGGTTGTTATCTTGAGATTTTAGCTGTGTCGAGATCGCCTTTGTAGTGTGCAAGTCCCTCCATCTCCGGATATGTCCCGAATGATCGGCCGCATCGCTCAAGGGATCATCCAGAGTCTGCAGCTCCATAGGCTTACTTTGTATAGCCTGTGATAGTCTGACATGTGTGCTAGCTTCTGTGTTCCGGGATGCTCCGTCCATTTCACACCATTCATCTGTAGGTAGCCTTGTTGGAATCGAGGATAGACCGTATTGTCTTGACGGCATCTGTACTGGGCTCTGGACATCCGAGGTGGAATTCTCACTCAATAGTGAGGTATCCTGATTAGCCGTAACCTTACATAGTGCAGTAAGCTCCTCAAAGTTAGTCCATCTTGTGTCCTAGGTGCACCAGAAGAGACTGCAAAGACCTATATAGATCCTCCATGATAAATCAAGGAAGAGAGGAATCCAGAGAGTGACTTAGGTAGTTGGAGTTGTAGATCCCACTATTGCTGTCACTGAACGCTTAGTAGCTGCATTTGTAGCCTATCACCTCGTGGCCGTTCTAAAGGGCTTATAGGAGAGTTCAATTTAGTGAGATAGAAGTCAGGCGCTGAGTTTGTGTCTTGTGAGTGAGTTGGAGATGGTGTGCAGAGTTCGGAACTAGGCTACATGTTATGCCAAACTATCTTGAGTCTGTTGCTGACTTATTGGCTTTGTTAGCATATCGCGGCTCCTCTGTGAGATACCATGTGCAAGGTAAATTTGCTGCCAAGGGTGATCCTCAGTGTCATAAACCAGCCTAGTTAACTGCCTCCCCCCAGATGTAGACAGGCAGTCGGCAGACAGAAACAGTGTGTCATAGGAGCGATAAAAGATGGCCGGTCCCTCGTGTTCATCTCAGTGATCTCCGTGTGAAAGATGATAGGTATCTCTAAATGAGCTGCTTCTACAATCACCACTGTTTGGTAGGGTTTTTCCCGAACTTAGCCTCCTCTGCAGAAGAAAGTTTGCATGGTCTGAGCGGTCAAATATAGTTATAATATCGGAGTATATGCAGAGCTAATAAATTATGCAACAGCTTAGATGTAGAGCTCGCTCCACCCCCTGTATCTGACCATTTAAGCTAAGACATGCTACACATCTGTTTGGAGCTAAAACTAGACAATTGCGGAAAGAGACAATGACATGGTTAAAACGCATTCTCTATCTGACCATTTAAGCTAAGACATGCTACATATCTGTTTGGAGCTAAAACTAGACATTTGCGGAAAGAGACAATGACATGGTTAAAGCGCATTCTCTATCTGACCATTTAAGCTAAGACATGCTACATATCTGTTTGGAGCTAAAACTAGACATTTGCGGAAAGAGACAATGACATGGTTAAAGCGCATTCTCTATCTGACCATTTAAGCTAAGATATGCTACATATGCGTATTTCGCATAAACCAGACTTTTGCTAAAAGAGAAAGAAATGGTTAAATTGCATCCTAGATCTGCCCATTTAAGCTAAGACATGCTACATATCTGTTTGGAGCTAAAACTAGACATTTGCGGAAAGAGACAATGACATGGTTAAAGCACATTCTTTAGCACATTCTTTATCTGACATGCTACATATCTGTTTGGAGCTAAAACTAGACATTTGCGGAAAGAGACAATGACATGGTTAAAGCGCATTCTTTATCTGACCATTTAAGCTAAGACATGCTACATATCTGTTTGGAGCTAAAACTAGATATTTGCGGAAAGAGACAATGGGGCCTAGTTATCAAGCCGTCAACCTCAAATACGCTGGAATTCCGCAGTGTATTTGTGGCGAGGCTGATTCGCCTTAGTTATCAAAGGCTAGAGACCGGCAAAAGTAGAATTTTGTGACGTAAGCTTCGATCCGCCGGACTCAGTCCGACACAGATCGATTCTTACGTCACTCCAGATGTTCCGCACACAAGTGCGGCACAATCTGACTACTTTTGCTAGTTATCAAAAAACTATCAGGCACTTTTACGGCCCAGCGTACCTGTTTTCAATCCGCCACGCTGGAGGCGGCGGATCCCATAGGAATCAATGGGAGTCTGACCATAGCGAAAGTTCATGTTCGCTGCTGCCCGACATCCCATTGATTCCTATGGGAGCTGTGTACACCTAACACCCTAACATGTACCCCGAGTCTAAACACCCCTAATCTGTCCCCCCCTACACCGCCGTAACTAAATAAATGTATTACCCCCTAAACCGCCGCTCCCGGAGCCCACCGCAAGCTATAATAAACATGTTAACCCCTAAACCGCCGTTCCCTGACCCCGCCGCAACTATAATATATGTATTAACTCCTAAACCGCCGCTCCCTGACCCAGCCGCAACTATAATATATGTATTAACCCCTAAACCGCTGCTCCCTGACCCCGCCGCAACTATAATATATGTATTAACCCCTAAACCGCCTCTCCCGGACCCCGCCGCAACCTATATTAAATTTATTAACCCCTATCCTGCCCCCCCTACACCGTCGCCACTATAATAAATTTATTAACCCCTATCCTGCCCCCCACTACACCGCCGCCATTGTAATAAAATTATTAACCCCTAAACCTAAGTCTAACACTAACCCTAACACCCCCTAACTTAAATATTAATTAAATCTAAATAATATTTCTATTATGAACTAAATTATTCCTATTTAAAACTAAATACTTACCTTTAAAATAAACCCTAATATAGCTACAATATAAATAATAATTATATTGTAGCTATGTTAGGATTTATTTTTATTTGACAGGCAAATTTCAATTTATTTTAACTAGGTACACTAGCTATTAAATAGTTATTAAATAGTTATTTACTATTTAATAGCTTACCTAGCTAAAATAAAGAGAAATTTACCTGTAAAATAAAAACTAACCTAAGTTACAATTACACCTAACACTACACTATACTTTAATAAATTATTCCTATTTAAAACTAAATACTTACCTGTAAAATAAACCCTAAGGCCTAGATTTGGAGTTTGGCGTTAGCCGTGAAAACCAGCGTTAGAGGCTCCTAACGATGGTTTTAGGCTAACTCTGGTATTTGGAGTCACTCAAAAAAGGGTCTAACACTCACTTTTCAGCCGCGACTTTTCCATACCGCAGATCCCCTTATGTAAATTGCGTATCCTATCTTTTCAATGGGATTTTTCTAACTCCGGTATTTAGAGTCGTGGCTGAAGTGAGCGTTAGAACTCTAACGACAAAACTTCAGCCACAGGAAAAAAGTCAGTAGTTAAGAGGTTTCTGGGCTAACGCCGGTTCATAAAGCTCTTAACTACTGTACTCTAAAGTACACTAACACCCATAAACTACCTATGTACCCCTAAACCGAGGTCCCCCCACATCGCCGCCACTCGATTAAATTTTTTTAACCCCTAATCTGCCGACCGCCAACTACGTTATCCTTATGTACCCCTAATCTGCTGCCCCTAACACCGCCGACCCCTATATTATATTTAGTAACCCTAACCTGCCCCCCACAACGTCGCCGCCAGCTACCTACACTTATTAACCCCTAATCTGCCGACCGCAAAGCGCCGCCACCTACGTTATCCTTATGTACCCCTAATCTGCTGCCCCTAACACCGCCGACCCCTATATTTATTAACCCCTAATCTGCCCCCCACAACGTCGCCTCCACCTGCCTACCCTTATTAACCCCTAATCTGCCGAGCGGACCTGAGCGCTACTATAATAAAGTTATTAACCCCTAATCCGCCTCACTAACCCTATAATAAATAGTATTAACCCCTAATCTGCCCTCCCTAACATCGCCGACACCTAACTTCAAGCATTAACCCCTAATCTGCCGACCGGAGCTCACCGCTATTCTAATACATTTTTTAACCCCTAAAGCTAATTCTAACCCTAACACCCCCCTAATTTAAATATAATTTAAATCTAACGAAATAAATTAACTATTATTAAATAAATTATTCCTATTTAAAGCTAAATACTTACCTGTAAAATAAATCCTAATATAGCTACAATATAAATTATAATTAAATTGTAGCTATTTTAGGATTAATATTTATTTTACAGGCAACTTTGTAATTATTTTAACCAGGTACAATAGCTATTAAATAGTTAAGAACTATTTAATAGTTACCTAGTTAAAATAATTACAAAATTACCTGTAAAATAAATCCTAACCTAAGTTACAATTAAACCTAACACTACACTATCAATAAATAAATTAAATAAAATACCTACAATTACCTACAATTAAACCTAACACTACACTATCAATACATTAATTAAATACAATATCTACAAATAACTACAATGAAATAAACTAACTAAAGTACAAAAAATAAAAAAAGAACTAAGTTACAAAAAATAAAAAAATATCTACAAACATAAGAAAATAATTACAACAATTTTAAACTAATTACACCTACTCTAAGCCCCCTAATAAAACAACAAAGCCCCCCAAAATAAAAAATGCCCTACCCTATTCTAAATTACTAAAGTTAAAAGCTCTTTTACCTTACCAGCCCTGAACAGGGCCCTTTGCGGGGCATGCCCCAAGAAGTTCAGCTCTTTTGCCTGTAAAAAAAACATACAATACCCCCCCCAACATTACAACCCACCACCCACATACCCCTAATCTAACCCAAACCCCCCTTAAATAAACCTAACACTAAGCCCCTGAAGATCTTCCTACCTTATCTTCACCATACCAGGTTCACCGATCCGTCCTGAAGAGCTCCTCCGATGTCCTGATCCAAGCCCAAGCGGGGGGCTGAAGATGTCCATGATCCGGTAGAAGTCTTCATCCAAGCAGGGCAGAAGAGGTCTTCCATCCGATTGAAGTCTTCATCCAACCGGGGCAGAAGAGGTCTTCCATCCGAATGAAGTCTTCATCCAGGCGGCATCTTCTATCGACATCCATCTGGAGCGGAGTGGCAGCATCCTGAAGACCTCCGACGCGGAACATCCATCCTGGCCGACGACTGAACGACGAATGACGGTTCCTTAAAATGATGTCATCCAAGATGGCGTCCCTCGAATTCCGATTGGCTGATAGGATTCTATCAGCCAATCGGAATTAAGGTAGGAATATTCTGATTGGCTGATGGAATCAGCCAATCAGATTTAGCTCGCATTCTATTGGCTGATCGGAACAGCCAACAGAATGCAAGCTCAATCTGATTGGCTGATTGGATCAGCCAATCGGATTGAACTTGATTCTGATTGGCTGATTCCATCAGCCAATCAGAATATTCCTACCTTAATTCCGATTGGCTGATAGAATCCTATCAGCCAATCGGAATTCGAGGGACGCCATCTTGGATGACGTAATTTAAAGGAACCGTCATTCGTCGTTCAGTCGTCGGCCAGGATGGATGTTCCGCGTCGGAGGTCTTCAGGATGCTGCCGCTCCGTTCCAGATGGATGTCGATAGAAGATGCTGTCTGGATGAAGACTTCAATCGGATGAAGACCTCTTCTGCCCCGCTTGGATGAAGACTTCAATCGGATGGAAGACCTCTTCTGCCCCGCTTGGATGAAGACTTCTACCGGATCATGGACATCTTCAGCCCCCCGCTTGGGCTTGGATCAGGACATCGGAGGAGCTCTTCAGGACCGATCGGTGAACCTGGTATGGTGAAGACAAGGTAGGAAGATCTTCAGGGGCTTAGTGTTAGGTTTATTTAAGGGGGGTTTGGGTTAGATTAGGGGTATGTGGGTGGTGGGTTGTAATGTTGGGGGATATTGTATGTTTTTTTTTACAGGCAAAAGAGCTGAACTTCTTGGGGCATGCCCCGCAAAGGGCCCTGTTCAGGGCTGGTAAGGTAAAAGAGCTTTTAACTTTAGTCATTTAGAATAGGGTAGGGAATTTTTTATTTTGGGGGGCTTTGTTGTTTTATTAGGGGGCTTAGAGTAGGTGTAATTAGTTTAAAATTGTTGTAATATTTTTCTTATGTTTGTAGATATTTTTTTATTTTTTGTAACTTAGTTCTTTTTTATTTTTTGTACTTTAGTTAGTTTATTTCATTGTAGTTATTTGTAGGTATTGTATTTAATTAATTTATTGATAGTGTAGTGTTAGGTTTAATTGTAGGTAATTGTAGGTATTTTATTTAATTAATTTAATGATAGTATAGTGTTAGGTTTAATTGTAAATTAGGTTAGGATTTATTTTACAGGTAATTTTGTAATTAACTAAGTAACTATTAAATAGTTCTTAACTATTTAATAGCTATTGTACCTGGTTAAAATAATTACAAAGTTGCCTGTAAAATAAATATAAATCCTAAAATAGCTATAATGTAATTATAATTTATATTGTAGCTATATTAGGATTTATTTTACAGGTAAGTATTTAGCTTTAAATAGGAATAATTTATTTAATAAGAGTTAATTAATTTCGTTAGATTAAAATTATATTTAAATTAGGGGGGTGTTAGTGTTAGTGTGCCGGTCGGCAGATTAGGGGTTAATAATTGAAGTTAGGTGTCGGCAATGTTAGGGAGGGCAGATTAGGGGTTAATACTATTTATTATAGGGTTAGTGAGGCGGATTAGGGGTTAATAACTTTATTATAGTAGCGCTCAGGTCCGCTCGGCAGATTAGGGGTTAATAAGTGTAGGCAGGTGGAGGCGACGTTGTGGGGGGCAGATTAGGGGTTAATAAATATAATATAGGGGTCGGCGATGTTAGGGCAGCAGATTAGGGGTACATAAGGATAATGTAAGTAGCGGCGGTTTACGGAGCGGCAGATTAGGGGTTAATAATAATATGCAGGGGTCAGCGATAGCGGGGGCGGCAGAATAGGGGTTAATAAGTGTAAGGTTAGGGGTGTTTAGACTCGGGGTACATGTTAGAGTGTTAGGTGCAGACGTAGGAAGTGTTTACACATAGCAAACAATGGGGCTGCGTTAGGAGCTGAACGCTGCTTTTTTGCAGGTGTTAGGTTTTTTTTCAGCTCAAACAGCCCCATTGTTTCCTATGGGGGAATCGTGCACAAGCACGTTTTTGAGGCTGGCCGCTTGTGTAAGCAACTCTGGTATCGAGAGTTGAAGCTGCGTTAAAAATGCTCTACGCTCCTTTTTTGGAGTCTAACGCAGCCTTTATGTGGACTCTCAATACCAGAGTTATTTTTATGGTGCGGCCAGAAAAAAGCCGGCGTTAGCTACGCGGGTCCTTACCGACAAAACTCTAAATCTAGGCCTAAGATAGCTGATTATTAATTACATTGTAGCTATTTTAGGATTTATATTTATTTTACAGGTAACTAGGTATTTATTTTAGCTAGTTAGAATAGTTATTAAATAGTTATTAACTATTTAATAACTACCTAGCTAAAAGAAATACAAAATTACCTGTAAAATAAATCCTAACCTAACAATTAAACCTAACACTACACTATCATTACATTAATTAAATAATTTAACTACAAATAACTACAATTAAATACAATTACATAAACTAACTAAAGTACAAAAAATATAAAAAGCTAAGTTACAAATAATAAAAAAAATAAGTTACAAACATTTAAAAAAATATTACAACAATTTTAAGCTACTTACACCTAATCTAAGCCCCCTAATAAAATAACAAAGCCCCTCAAAATAAAAAAATGCCCTACCCTATTCTAAATTTAAAAAGTTCAAAGCTCTTTTACCTTACCAGCCCTTAAAAGGGCCTTTCGTGGGGCATGCCCCAAAAAATTCAGCTCTTTTGCCTGTAAAAGAAAAATACAACCCCCCCAACATTAAAACCCACCACCCACATACTCCTAATGTAACCCAAACCCACTTAAAAAAAACTAACACTACCCCCCTGAAGATCATCCTACCTTGAGTCTTCTTTACTCAGCCGAGCAGCGATGGAACCGAAGAGGAGATCCGGAGCGGCAGAAGTTATCCTCCAAGGGGCGCTGAAGAAATCTTCCATCCGATGAAGTGATCCTCCAAGTGGCGCTGAAGAAGTCTTCCATCCGATGAAGTGATCCTCCAAGCGGCGCTGAAAAAGTCTTCGATCCGGGCGATGTCATCTTCCAAGCGGGGTCTTCAATCTTCTTCTTCAGGATCCATCTTCATTCCGCCGACGCGGAACATCCTTCTTTCCCGACGGACTACCGACGAATGAAGGCTCCTTTAAGGGACGTCATCCAAGATGGCGTCCCTTCAATTCCGATTGGCTGATAGGATTCTATCAGCCAATCGGAATTAAGGTAGGAAAAATCTGATTGGCTGATTGAATCAGCCAAACAGATTGAAGATCCAATCAGCCAATCAGATTGAGCTCGCATTCTATTGGCTGATCGGAACAGCCAATAGAATGCGAGCTCAATCTCGGCTAGATTTAGAGTTGGGCGGTAGCCGTCAAAACCAGCGTTAGAGTCTCCTAACGCTGGTTTTTACCACCCTCTGGTATTTGGAGTCAGTCAGGAAAGGGTCTAACGCTTACTTTACAGCCGCGACTTTTCCATACCGCAGATCCCCCTACACCATTTGCGTATCCTATCTTTTCAATTGGATCTTTCTAACGCCGGTATTTAGAGTCGTGGCTGAAGTGAGCGTTAGAAATCTAACGACAAAACTCCAGCCGCAGAAAAAAAACAGTAGTTAAGAGCTTTCTGGGCTAACGCCGGTTTATAAAGCTCTTAACTACTGTGCTCTAAAGTACACTAACACCCATAAACTACCTATGTACCCCTAAACCGAGGTCCCCCCACATCGTCCGCACGCCGCCGCAAGATACGTTATACTTATGTACCCCTAATCTGCTGCCCCTAACACCGCCGACCCCTATATTATATTTATTAACCACTAATCTGCCCCCCTCAACGTCGCCTCCACCTGCCTACACTTATTAACCCCTAATCTGCCGACCGGACCGCGCCACTATTATAGTAAAGTTATTAACCCCTGATCCGCCTCACTCCTGCCTCAATAACCCTATAATAAATAGTATTAACCCCTAATCTGCCCTCCCTAACATCGCCGACACCTAACTTCAAGCATTAACCCCTAATCTGCCGACCGGAGCTCACCGCTATTCTAATACATTTTTTAACCCCTAAAGCTAATTCTAACCCTAACCCTAACACCCCCCTAATTTAAATATAATTTAAATCTAACGAAATAAATTAACTATTATTAAATAAATTATTCCTATTTAAAGCTAAATACTTACCTGTAAAATAAACCCTAATATAGCTACAAAATTATAATTATATTGTAGCTATTTTAGGATTTATATTTATTTTACAGGTAACTTTGTAATTATTTTAACCAGGTACAAAAGCTATTAAATAGCTTTTATATAGTTAATAACTATTTAATAGTTACCTAGTTAAAATAATTACAAAATTACCTGTAAAATAAATCCTAACCTAAGTTACAATTAAACCTAACACTACACTATCAATAAATTAATTAAATAAAATACCTCCAATTACCTACAATTAAACCTAACACTACACTATCAATACATTAATTAAATACAATACCTACAAATAAATACATTTAAATAAACTAACTAAAGTACAAAAAATAAAAAAGAACTAAGTTACAAAAAATAAAAAAATATTTACAAACATAAGAAAAATATTACAACAATTTTAAACTAATTACACCTACTCTAAGCCCCCTAATAAAATAACAAAGCCCCCCAAAATAAAAAAATGCCCTACCATATTCTAAATAAAAAAAGTTCAAAGCTCTTTTACCTTACCAGCCCTTAAAATGACCTTTTGTGGGGCATGCCCCAAAGAATTCAGCTCTTTTGCCTGTAAAAAAAACACATACAATACCCCCCCAACATTAAAACCCACCACCCACATACCCCTAATCTAACCCAAACCCCCCTTAAATAAACCTAACACTAAGCCCCTGAAGATCTTCCTACCTTATCTTCACCTCGCCGGGTATCAAACCGATCCGTCCTGGCTCTGAAATCTTCATCCAAGCCCAAGCGGGGGCTGGCGATCCATAATCCGGCGGCTGAAGAGGTCCAGAAGAGGCTCCAAAGTCTTCATCCTATCCGGGAAGAAGAGGCGATCCGGACCGGCAACCATCTTGATCCAAGCGGCATCTTCTATCTTCATCCAATGAGGAACGGCTCCATCGTGAAGACCTCCAGCGCGGATCAATCTTCTTCTTCCGACGTCCAACTGATAGAATCCTATCAGCCAATCGGAATTCGAGGGACGCCATCTTGGATGACGTCCCTTAAAGGAACCGTCATTCGTCGGGAAGTCGTCGGTGAAGATGGATGGATCCGCGCTGGAGGTCTTGAAGATCAGCCGGTCGTCATCGGATTGAAGAACATAGAAGATGCGCCTTGGAAGAAGATGTTTGCCGGTCCGGATGTCCTCTTCTGCCCGCTTGGATCAAGACTTCAGCCGGAGGATGGACGTCACTCTTCAGCCCCCGCTTGGGCTTGGATCAACACTTCCGAGGCTTGGATCAAGACTTCCGAGGACGGATCGGTGAACCTGGCATGGTGAAGATAAGGTAGGAAGATCTTCAGGGGCTTAGTGTTAGGTTTATTTAAGGGGGGTTTGGGTTAGATTAGGGGTATGTGGGTGGTGGGGTGGTGGGTTGTAATGTTGGGGGGGGTATTGTATGTTTTTTTTTACAGGCAAAAGAGCTGAATTCTTTGGGGCATGCCCCGCAAATGGCCCTTTTCAGGGCTGGTAAGGTAAAAGGGCTTTGAACTTTTTTAATTTAGAATAGGGTAGGGCATTTTTTTATTTTGGGAGTCTTTGTTATTTTATTAGGGGGCTTAGAGTAGGTGTAATTAGTTTAAAATTGTTGTAATATGTTTCTAATGTTTGTAAATATTATTTTATTTTTTGTACTTTAGTTAGTTTATTTAATTGTAGTTATTTGTAGGTATTTTATTTAATTAATTTATTGATAGTGTAGTGTTAGGTTTAATTGTAGGTAATTGTAGGTAGTTTATTAAATTTATTTATTGATAGTGTAGTGTTAGGTTTAATTGGAGGTAATTGTAGGTAGTTTATTTAATTTATTTATTGATAGTGTAGTGTTAAGTTTAATTGTAACTTAGGTTAGGATTTATTTTACAGGTAATTTTGTAATTATTTTAACTAGGTAGCTATTAAATAGTTATTAACTATTTAATAGCTATTGTACCTGGTTAAAATAAATACAAAGTTGCCTGTAAAATAAATATTAATCCTAAAATAGCTATAATATAATTATAATTTATATTGTAGCTATATTAGGGATTATTTTACAGGTAAGTATTTAGCTTTAAATAGGAATATTTTATTTAATAAGAGTTAATTTATTTTGTTAGATAAAAATGATATTTAACTTAGGGGGGTGTTAGTGTTAGGGTTAGACTTAGCTTTAGGGGTTAATACATTTATTATAGTAGCGGTGATCTCCGATCGGCAGATTAGGGGTTAATTATGGTAGGTAGCTGGCGGCGACGTTGTGGGGGGCATATTAGGGGTTAATAAATATAGGGGTCGGCGGTGTTAGGGGCAGCAGATTAGGGGTACATAACTATAATGTATGTTGCGGCGGTATACGGAGCAGCAGATTAGGGGTTAATAATAATATGCAGTGGTCAGCGATAGCGGGGACAGCAGATTAGGGGTTAATAAGTGTAAGGTTAGGGGTGTTTAGACTCGGGGTACATGTTAGAGTGTTAGGTGCAGACGTAGGAAGTGTTTCCCCATAGAAAACAATGGGGCTGCGTTAAGAGCTGAACGCTGCTTTTTTGCAGGTGTTAGATTTTTTTTCAGCTCAAACTGCCCCATTGTTTTCTATGGGGGAATCATGCACGAGCACGTTTTTGAAGCTGGCCCCGTCCGTAAGCACCGCTGGTATCGAGAGTTGCAGTGGCGTTAAATTATGCTCTACGCTCCCTTTTTGGAGCCTAACGCACTGAAAACGCAGCCATTCTGTAAACTCTAAATACCAGCTGTATTTAAAAGGTGGGGGGGGGGAAAGCTTGCGTAGCTAACGCACCCCTTTGGCCGCAGAACTCTAAATCTAGCCGTCTGATTGGCTGATTGGATCAGCCAATCAGATTGAACTTCAATCTGATTGGCTGATTCAATCAGGCAATCAGATTTTTCCTACCTTAATTCCGATTGGCTGATAGAATCCTATCAGCCAATCGGAATTGAAGGGACGCCATCTTGGATGATGTCCCTTAAAGGAGCCTTCATTCTTCGGTAGTCCGTCGGGAAAGAAGGATGTTCCGCGTCGGCGGAATGAAGATGGATCATGAAGAAGAAGATTGAAGACCCCGCTTGGAAGATGACATCGCCCAGATCGAAGACTTCTTCAGCGCCGCTTGGAGGATCACTTCATCGGATGGAAGACTTCTTCAGCGCCGATTGGAGGATCACTTCATCGGATGGAAGACTTCTTCAGCGCCGCTTGGAGGATCACTTCATCGGATGGAAGATTTCTTCAGCGCCCCTTGGAGGATAACTTCTGCCGCTCCGGATCTCCTCTTCGGTTCCATCGCTGCTCGGCTGAGTGAAGACAACTCAAGGTAGGATGATCTTCAGGGGGGTAGTGTTAGTTTTTTTTTTATGGGGGTTTGGGTTAGATTAGGTGTATGTGGGTGGTGGGTTTTAATGTTGGGGGGGTTGTATTTTTCTTTTACAGGCGAAAGAGCTGAATTTTTTGGGGCATGCCCCACGAAAGGCCCTTTTAAGGGCTGGTAAGGTAAAAAAGCTTTGAACTTTTTTTAATTTAGAATAGGGTAGAGCATTTTTTTATTTGTTATTTTATTAGGGGGCTTAGATTAGGTGTAAGTAGCTTAAAATTGTTGTAATATTTTTTAAATGTTTGGAACTTATTTTTTTTATTTTTTGTAACTTAGCTTTTTTTTATGTACTTTACTTAGTTTATGTAATTGTATTTAATTGTAGTTATTTGTAGTTAATTTATTTAATTAATGTAATGATAGTGTAGTGTTAGGTTTAATTGTAACTTAGGTTAGGATTTATTTTACAATTTTGTATTTCTTTCAGCTAGGTAGTTATTAAATAGTTTATAACTATTTAATAACTATTCAAACTAGCTAAAATAAATACAAAGTTACCTGTAAAATAAATATAAATCCTAACGGCTAGATTTGGAGTTTGGCGGTAGATGGACTGCTAACGCTACGCGTGGTTTATGTCTAACGCACGGCATTGTTTGACTCCGGTATTTAGAGTTCTAACAAAACCTTCTAACGATACTCCTAATGCGTTTATTTCACACGCGGAATCCTGCCCGCGTTAGACAGTCTCCCATAGAGATCAATGGAAAAACAAACAAACACGCTTTTTTCACCTAACACTCGATCTCGCGAGAAATACGCACAGCTCGGTCATATGACGCATAACACATCATGCACAACAATAACATGCTGCAAATGTCGCAACAACAATCACTCAACAAAGCACAGAAGCATTACACATTCACAAGCGGGGGGATTTTTAATAAAATTTAATACAGGGAATACACATATACTTTAAGATGCGGAAATACGCAAAATAACAACAAGGAAATAAAAATATATACATACACTAGCAAAATAATCACATTCAATATCACTATATATTAGGACAAACATACATATACAACACTTCACTAATACCACACCATCGCAAATTCACATTTAAACATAATACTATTGGACAATGTTATAGAAAACGACCACTATGACATCATCGCATTCTACACATTCCACAAATAATAACTCCAAATGAGCATGCGCAAATTCACACAACTAATACACATTGCACTAATATTAATTGCTAATAAAGCACACATGAACACAATTTACAACGGAAATTGGTACATCATTAAACATTTACACAGGGTATATAAGCACCACACAAGCATGGCTTCTTTGACTGTGTTGCTGGTGGGTCTTTGGAGATTGGAGGTTTAAGATTAGAGAGTTTGTGCATTATTGTCAGTGAGTTAGTGTTAGTGTGAGAGAGTCAGTTATTAGTGTTATCATGAGTGAGTTAGTGGGAGTGGGAGTTAGTGGTAGTGGGAGAGAGTCAGTTAGTGGGAGCGTGAGTGAGTTAGTGGTAGTGGGAGTTGTTAGTGAGAGTTAGTGGTAGTGTGAGAGAGTCAGTTAGTGGGAGCGTGAGTTAGTGGTAGTGTGAGTTATTGAGTTAGTGGGATTTATTGAGAGTTAGTGGGAGTGTGAGTTATTGAGAATTAGTAGTAGTGTGAGTTAGCGAGCGAGTGATTTTTCTGTACACTTAACACATTTACACGCAAACACATTCAATACATACATACACTTATCAATAACACTACATACACTCCATACCCCATACCCCCTCATACTACACTCCATACCCCATTCCCTGTAGTCCCATTCCCTTTCATCCCATTTACTCTTATCCCATTCCCCATCCCATACCCATCCCCTAGTTACATTTAGTTTACATATCCTCCTTTTAGTCTTCTTCTTCTTTTGGTTTATTTAAATACTCCTTACCCTCTTTGTTTTTTTAGATCCCTCTCACACTTTCAGCACTTATTTTGTCTTTTTAGTTCTTTATTTTGACCCCCTTTCATTTCATCACACTCACTTTTTGTTTGATTATTTGGGGTTTAGTTTAGGGAACAGATGGAGGGCAGGCAGGGGAGAGGTAGAGGGGGGAGGAGAGGGAGGGGGAGAGGAACAGGGCAGGAAGGGGGCAGGAAGCGGGGGTGGAAGCGGTGGGTGGACCCAGCCACTTTGTTCAAGATGAACAAGTGGCTGGGCCCAGTGGCGGACAGAGTAGGGCTTCACAGTCCGGGAAACAGAGGGCATCGTCACAGGGGAAGGCCAAGGCGACTAGGGAGGCGAGGTTTTCGATGGAGGAGAAGGAGGCCCTCGTAGAGGCCTATATGGCCAGGTATAGGAGGCTGCAGCACCAGAAGACCACCCCGACTGAGAAGAGGAAGCTCTGGCATGAGATAAGGAATGTAGTCAATGCAGTGGGTGGACGGAATAGAGATATGGACTCTATAAAACATCGATACCGGGACTGCAAGATGGATCTCAAGAAAAAGTTAAGCCTGGAGGCCCGACATGCCGCAGGAACCGGTGGCGGCCCTGCACTGGAAATCGAGTACTGCCGATGGGAGGAAATGTTGCGTCCCAGCATCTCCGAGGTGGATGTAGTCGTATCGGAGGAATTGATACCGGGAACCTGCCACTCTCATCTGACGGTAAGCTCATTTAAGAATAAATTCACATACGAATGTATTTCAAGGGACACTATACGCAAACCTTTACTTTCATGATTGAGGTAGAGAATACAATTTGACAAAACATTCAAATGTACTTATATTACCTAATTTGATTCATTCTTTAGATATACTTTAATGAAGAAATAGCCATGCACACGGTGAACCAATCACAGGAGGCAGCTATATTCAGCTAATAATCAGCATCTTCTAAGCATATTTAGATATGCTTTTCAGCAAAGAATATCCAGAGAATGAAGCTAATTAGATAAGAAAAGTACATTAGAAAGTTGATTATAAATGTATGCTTCTAAATCATGAAAGATAAAACATTGGGTTTCATGTCCCTTTAAGGATCAGATTAATGCTATTACGCTGTTTACACGCATTCACAATTACTTTGCGGTTACATTAGTATCTAGGCTATAGGTTAGGTGTGCATTTAAACAGACTGCAAACAAACGCTAAAACATTCAGATTGAACAGACATATCACAAACACGGTTTAGAAAATGCGGAAATCGTATTGATTGTTAGATTTCAAAGTGGATTAATGATTCTGCATTTGTAATTGTATCGTAAGCTAAGTAATTTAAAGCTTGATTTGGAAATATGCTGGGCCTCCTGCTGCTGGGCTTCCTGCTGCTGGGCCATCTTCTCCTGCCGGGCCATCTTCTCCTGCTGGGCCATCTTCTCCTGCCGGGCCATCTTCTCCTGCCGGGCCATCTTCTCCTGCCAGACCATCTTCTCCTGCCGGGCCATCTCCTCCTGCCGGGCCATCTCCTCCTGCCGAGCCATCTCCTCCTCCTCACCTTGGTCGTCCCAGTACTCTTCCTTCCACTCTTCCCACAACATCTCCAAGGAGAACTCGTCGGAGTCGGCAGTTGCCCCTCCCAGAGCCTCAGCCCCGTGGGAAGAGAGGAAGGAAGAGGAAGTAAGTATTTGTTTTCATGTTTAATGTTTTTTTTTATTTAATGTGTAATGGATAGGTATGTGATGATGTGGTTTTCATACACTTGTGGACCACACTCTGTATATAATCTACTTCTATGGGACCGGGTCCATGGAGGCAGATTGTTTGCAGAGTGTGGGTTATAGGTGTGTGAAAACCACATCATCACATACCTATCCTTGTTCATGATATTGATAGGTTTCTGTGATGTGATGTCCAAACTGTTTCCCGAATCGCAAACAAAATTACCATTACAATTATCCATGATGGCATATTACTGTTTGAATGACAATAACACTGCTTAAAGGGACAGTCAGAAAATTATTGATTACAAAGAAAACACTGTATTACGCATTATCAAGTTGGAAACAACAAAACATGGAGAAATACGTGTGACTTATGTGCTTACCCTTGTATCTATGACTATGAAAAATGACCACTTATTTGTTGTTCTGACATAACAACATTTTAGATATCAATTATCAATACATGGTAAATAATATGCTGTATGAGCACAAGGTTTTACATATACAAATGCTATCCAAATGCCCTCTAGTGGTCAAATTGCATAATGATTACATGCACTCTTCAAGCTCTAAGAAATGAGCACACGAACCTCATAGGTTTAGCTAGCAAATTAAAATAAACACAGACAAATGATTAATTGGTGAGAAACCTTTGATATCATTGATATTACAAAATTTACTTTTATAATAATGCAAAACATGATTTGTTTTCTAAACTGTCCCTTTAACAAAAATACATATGCTAACATATATTTGCAGATTGTTGGTATATCTACATGTACTTGTTCAAACAATAAATATTGAAAACAGATTTATATTGACGTGTTAAATAAAGTCTATTTTCTTAAAGAGACATTATTGTGTTAATTTATTTTTAGAAAGACATTTGTTTTAACAATGAATATGGTTTAAAGTCCTTTTAGGAGTGGGGGGTGAAAATATGCTAACAATAATATATTTGGAGATTAACCAATGTGGAACTCATACATGATACAAAAATAAACATTTGCATTAAAGGGACAGTATACTATCTTTTTAACAGAACTGTATGTAATAGACACTACTAGAAACAACAAGATTAACATATACTGATATCAATATTACAAAGCTTTAAACACTTTGAAAGAAAATCGGGTTATCTCGATTGAAAATATAGATGAACCCCCATTACAACCGTAAAACAAGACAATACCCCATCATTAACATATGAAAAGACCCTTTACACAAACAGGAGAAAGCTGGAGATGGTACTCACATGAAACTTAGAGGCTTGGCGAGGAGTCTGAAAATTACTTACATTTTATTTGAACAGAAGCAAAATGAAACGTGTATTTGGTAAACAATGGACTATCTAACTAGAGACCAAATAAAATATTTTGATTTATAATGTGAGTGTCTAATGAACCTTTAATAAAATATATGACGAAATGACATTTAGAAGAAGTCGGCATCATATATTTAGCATATGATAAAGATAAATTCATATTGATTACTTTATTCTAACACAATAGCGCATATTTATGAATTAGATATCTTTAACATTAAACACAACAGTCATTATTAAGAAAAAGGAACATATTGTTGACAAACATATTAAACAACATGGACTATAGAGATTTGCACTTGCCTCGAAATATCATATGCATGAAAACATTTTGCTTTCGTTCGTTTATTCAACCAGACATCCATCAAAAGAGAATGTGGTGGTCTTTATCAGCTATGGGTCAACAATGTAACATGATGCAAACAATCCATATTCGCAATGTTTTTAAACTTGGCTTCATTCACAAACGTGTTTAACGTGCACAAACAAATATTGCGGGACTATGTAATACAATCAGATGTTTTTTTACCTTTGCATGTGACGTCTTAATTAACATGGCGCTTCCTTGATCACGTAAGAACGCAATCCAATAAAAGGCACATTCTTGATCACGTAAGAACGCAAACAAAAAAAAAGGCGCATCCTTGATCGCGTAAAAACGCCATCCAATAAAAGGTGCATCCTTGATCGCGTAAAAACGCCAGTCAATACAAGGAATCATTGGACAGCCTGGCAGGTGACTACTTAAGCAACATGGCGCATCCGCGATCGCAGAAAAACCGCAGCCAATACAAGGACTCAGTTGACAGCTTGGCATATCACTAAGAAACGTATTTATATTTTTGTAACTAGTATGTGTCTAGATTGCTATATAGGAATGTCACGAAATCATGAATCATCTTTTCGGACTTGACTGTCCCTTTAACTATAGCTATGGTGTATATCTTTAACATTTAAAAGATACACATGAGAAATACATATGCCATTGATGTTTTAAGATATGTTTAGATTGTTTTGGAATAACAATAATGACACATGTATTGATCAAACGTGTCATTTATTCAATTTGAAATATGGTCAGACTACCTATAGCCATATATGGGATGAAAAGTATTTTTTAACAATATTTAGAAAAACATATTCCTCATCTAAAATATGCGCATTACACACAGAGATTGATTTGGTTACACTTTTACAATAAGATAGAATAGAAAATGAAATACATGTGCTGTCAACATTACAATAAGATTGTTTATTATTAAGATTATATGTCCTTGTTCATGTAAAAAGGACAAAAACACTTTAGAAATGGAAATACATTCATTAACAATTGTGCTCACCATCACTTAAAGGGACATGATTTTTATTTATAAAAAGAGGATACACAGAGACAATACTATTTCAATTAAATGAACACTTTACAGGGATTATATCATTGTATCAATCCTCAGATCATTTGTTAAAGGTGCATCAATTCATGCAGAGTTTATAAATACACACATGGATGTGAAATTTGAAATATACATATATAACAATCTATATATACATATGTTAGGAGACTCCTCTAGGACCATGACCCTCTTGTTTTCCTTTGCTTCAGGACTCTGGTATCTGCACTGCAAAATTGTTACAAGTACTTGGAGGGCTGTTCCACAGATTACACAAGGATATGTTTGCAGAACAGCTCTAATTTTATTGGTCAGGATAGCGAGCTTATATACATTTCAGAATACATTGAAATCTGTAGTCATTAGCTCATTTCTAAGATGAGGAAAAACATCTGGCATCCTGTAAGTTGTACATCACATTTGTCAGATATCCTTGAAGATATTAAGTAAATTTATGACTGACAGGAAAAAGGAGTAATGTAGGATCTCAAAATATTTCAATCTGATGTATAGCTACCTTTGACTTAACTAAAATTCCTTACATCAGCAGTGTTTTCTCACACATAGCTCAAGGGTTTAAAAAGTACATGGAAAATGTGTGTATAAAGGTCACTATGCGTCTAGCTACAATTGAATATTAAAGGGATACAGAAAAGATACATTAAGATACATTACAATTAAACATAACATATAAAAATGATACAATGTATATATATATGCTCCCTAGATATTATAATATTCTTACAATAAGAGTTACAGCATATAGGTTTAACAAGTGACGTATTCATAATTACATCATTTCACATGGTATTTCTATAAGAACAAAGAAACTCATAGAAAATATAATTGGAATAAAAGGAGTGTTAGGGAGTCATTTCTACAGGAATACACAGTAACTGGGCCTCCTAGCCCAGCACAAATCACAGCCGTTTGACATCTTGTAAAGATAGCAATGCACATTGACAGGGTCATTCTCAGGGCTATTATATCTATGCAAGTCTCCCTAACATCAGCATATTTCTTACTACATAATAAACCACTATAATAAAAGTCTAATCATTACAAAATGGATGCTAATCATCACAAGATGGCTGCGGGGAACAAGATGGCTGCCGTCAGGTTCATATTACCCCTAACAACATATATAAAACAATTACTATGCTAATCATAATCATGCAATGATAAAGCTTTTAGAAAAAAATATAAAGACAAAAATAAAAATTACATTGGAGATGTTAATCTTAAAGTCATTTACAATTGTATTACATATATGATTCAGGAAACAACATTATTTTGGGTAGGTCCCTTTAAGGATCAACCAGATAAAATAGAGATTTAAATCAATGACATGAATAAGGAGGACAAAGAATCGTGCAATGACATGTCTTTTATTAGTATGTCAGAAAACAACAACGTTTATAAATAATATGGTAAAGATCATGAAAATTGGAGCCATATGACAAGGTAACAGAGTGCATCACAGTCCATGAAGAGAGTTGCCAAGGGCCAGCATAGCCCCATTGTAGATATATGACAAGGTAACAGAGTGCATCACAGTCCATGAAGAGAGTTGCCAAGGGCCACCATAGCCCCATTGTAGATATATGACAAGGTAACAGAGTGCATCACAGTCCATGAAGAGAGTTGCCAAGGGCCAGCATAGCCCCATTGTAGATATATGACAAGGTAACAGAGTGCATCACAGTCCATGAAGAGAATTGCCAAGGGCCACCATAGCCCCATTGTAGATATATGACAAGGTAACAGAGTGCATCACAATCCATGAAGAGAGTTGCCAAGGGCCAGCATAGCCCCATTGGAGCCATATGACAAGGTAACAGAGTGCATCACAGTCCATGAAGAGAGTTGCCAAGGGCCAGCATAGCCCCATTGTAGATATATGACAAGGTAACAGAGTGCATCACAGTCCATGAAGAGAGTTGCCAAGGGCCAGCATAGCCCCATTGGAGCCATATGACAAGGTAACAGAGTGCATCACAGTCCATGAAGAGAGTTGCCAAGGGCCACCATAGCCCCATTGTAGATATATGACAAGGTAACAGAGTGCATCACAGTCCATGAAGAGAGTTGCCAAGGGCCAGCATAGCCCCATTGTAGATATATGACAAGGTAACAGAGTGCATCACAGTCCATGAAGAGAGTTGCCAAGGGCCACCATAGCCCCATTGTAGATATATGACAAGGTAACAAAGTGCATCACAGTCCATGAAGAGAGTTGCCAAGGGCCATCATAGCCCCATTGGAGCCATATGACAAGGTAAAAGAGTGCAACAGGCACAACAATAAACTGAAAAAAAGGCCAAATGGCAACAATAACAAAAACATCAACATGTGGACGGAGGATTCTTATCTGCGCCCTTGGAGCATCTCCAAATCCTCCACTTACTGGTCATCCTCTTCATCGTCCTGTGCATGTCCAGCTCCAGATTAAGGCCTTGAATGTAATAGCATGATTTGACGCAGAGTCAAATCCTGAACCCGGAGCTGGGCCTGCATGGTGTCGTTCAACCCTCTCAGGACAGCTGCGTTCCTCAACACGGCCTGCTCTACTCGTGCTATACCTTCTAGCATGAGCCATGCTGAGTCACAGCTTAAAATAAAGAATAAATCAAATATTAAGGATAATTACACAACAGAAGAAAAAATAAGCAAAGATACATTGTCATCATAAAGACAAATCATTCTTTACATCAATTTGTTGAAATTGATTCTTTACACATTAAATATGTTATTCAGACAGACCGAAATCATTAAAGGGACAGTTTACTCAAACATGTTGTCCCCTTTAATTGGTTTTCGATGATCCACTTATACAGCTTGAGTGTATAAAATCTTGTTAAAGGATTTACATTGTACTTACATTAGCTATTTAAATATTTTAATTATACTGTGGTAGGCACACCTATCCTTAAACATTTTGGCGTTGAGGACAAGCTGTGTAAATATAGCAACCTGAAGAAATTACATTCCCACTGGGTTAGACAAGATATAATGTATCAACATGTGTACATAAATTGTTGGATCCAAGTAGTGGTGATTGGTATATGTAGTGATATCAAATTAAAGGGACACTGAACCTAAATATTTAATTGACTGATTCAGATAGAGCATGACATTACAAATATTAAAATATTACACATATTCTTTAAATGTTAGAATTCTCTAGCTAGATTTTGAATGCAAGAATGTAGGTTTATAGGGCAGGCCATATTTGTTTATCAACTTTGGTTGTCCCTGCTGGTTGATGGATACATTCATCCAACAATAAAGAAATGATGTCCACAATTATTTTCTATTTAAAATTAATTCTAGGCATTTCTTTGTTTCAATAAAGATAGCAAGAGAATGAAGAATAATTCATAAGAGTAGTAAATTATAAATTTGATTAACATTGCATGCTCTATTTGAATCACAATAGAAAAAATGTGCCTTCAGTGTACCTTTAAGTATCTTATAATGTGGATTTTGAATGATACTTACAGCTGTAACTGGGAAGGACAATCCGACACCCAGGACAATGAAGGTTGAGACAGGGGGGAGGGATGGGGTTGGGGAGGGATGAGCTGCTGCTCCGGGGTAGGCCGTACAGCTGGGGAGTGGTGAGTTGGGGTCTGGGCAGCTGGGGTAGCTGTACGGCCCATAATACGGGGAGAGCGGCGAAGGGGGACGAAGGGCCGTTTTTGGGAGGGACAGGAAAGGAAAAATGGGAAGGGCCGGCAGGGGTCTGGGCCTGGGCAGGGGTCTGGGCCTGGGCAGGAGTCTGGGCCTGGGAAGGAGTCTGGGCCTGGGCAGGGGTCTGGGCCTGGGCAGGGGTCTGGGCCTGGGCAGGGGTCTGGGCCTGGGCAGGGGTCTGGGCCTGAGCAGGGGTCTGTGACTGGCCAGGGGACTGGGCAGGGGCGGAAAACAGATGACCAGAGGTGGAGGATCCATCTGAAAAAAATAATACAAATATATTAACATCTCATACATCATGAAATCAAATCAACGCATTTAAAATTGATTATGTTTTCAATATACTTAGAAGTGTGTTTGAATTTCTAAACAATTATGAAATGAGGATATGGTATGCATATAGGCACTCAGATGAATATCAATGACTGTCTGTACAATTATAACATTATTATTGTGGTTTGGCCTGGAATATGCATGTGACATAATGATGACATGAATTATAAATAAAATAAAATAAAAAAACATCCAAGCATATTTTCATGCTGCCTGATATAGAAAGGGGGCAGAAGTGTATTTGAACAGACAAATAATATTCCTTTTTAAAGTGCAAAAGCTGTAGACTTTGAATGTCTTCAATAAAATGATTTCCAATAAAGCAACATGTTGTAAACATGATAGATATATTTCACATACCATCAGACTTCAAGGCAGCCTCTTCCTCCTCATGTTAAATCAATCTCTGTAAAACATAACATGTTGTGTACACGTTAAGATCAGATATTATAACATATGTTACTGTTGCTCAAAGACACACATCAATGTTGCATTAAAGATATACACACCCAAAGTTATGATTTACATAATTTTGATGGAGCATACAAATGACATTAGATTTGTTATTCTCAATGATTCAGATTTTCAATGTATTGTTTGTATTAATTTTAAAATCATAAAAGCATAGTACATAGAACATTTAAGATTTCTCATGTGTGTATCACTTGATGACTGTTGTCAAAAATGAACATGGAAACAAACATATGCTATACATCTTCTGAATAACAAAGGTGTAGACTAAGAAAGTTTTAATTATTAATCTTTCAATATTCCAAGAAAATTAATATATAATCAGAGGAGTAAATTATATGTTTGTTTCAAATGTTATGCTACATGAGAATCATGCTCATAATATTGATTACCAATACACTTTCAATGACATATAAATGAGTCAATGGACTTACCAGAAGACCGCAAATGCGGCTCTGTGTCAGTGCTGGATTCCTCGGGGCTCCCCACACCAACTCTGTCTATGAATGATATAGATATATATTAGTGAACACATTTGGGATAGCACTAAATCACATCTGTAGCGATTTTTAAGAATAATCAACTTGAAAATGTGAAGAATAGAGCAGTCATTATCCTAAAAAATGCTTGATTGAATCAAGGGGATTCTGTTAAAAATGATGTATTGAACATATGTTTAATTTCTGACTATATTAGACATCAAACTCATCTCATACGATGCTATTGCATGTCTAAATATACCCATTGATCAATGTTCTTAAAAGAATACACACAAACCACATTTTGAATAATAGCTGTTGACAAATATAAACAAAGACATGTGGCACATCAAGCCATTTGTGCAATGTACAGTAATCTTGTTTAGGACACAACACATATTTATCACAATACAAAACCAAATTGATTAGTACAAATATGTAATCATGGTGCTGTTAGAGTATGCTGATATCTATAAAGTAACTCCAACAGTGAATATGTGAATTATATATCAAGACTCATATCTCCAGTATCATTGTGTGTTAAGAAATCTAGAATGATTTCATGTAGGAGTGGTACCTCTGTTTCTGCGAGACACTGGTCTGGGAGTTTCCAAGACGGCCTACAGTCAAGGGACTGTAAGGCCAAGAGTTGGGCACTGACCATATCATGATCCGACCATGGACAGGGCCTGATCTTTGATGCGGCGAAGTTATCGAGTGTCCAAGAGTCACAGAGCAGATAATCCAGCCGAGAATATGAATTGTGGGGCACCGAATGGTGTGTGTAGTCCAGTTCAGTCGGAGCTAGGCATCTCCATACATCAAACAGTCCAAATTGATACATGAGTCGTCGGAAGGCCATTGATAGAGAAATTAGGTTACGGTCTGTTGGGTGGCTTGTGTTCCTTTTCTTGTCTAGCACCGGGTTCCAGACTAGGTTCAGATCGCCCCCCATCAAGAGATGTCCTCTCTTGATTGAGTCTAGCTTGTGTAGGAATTTTCGGAGAAAGGGGATCTGTCCCGTGTTCGGGACGTAAATGGATGCCAGCGTGTAAAGGGCTCCATTCAGGAGACAGACCATGATAAGAAACCTACCCTCGGGGTCTCGTTCTATGTGGTCAATCGTACAAGTAACATCCCGGTGGATCAGTATGGCAACTCCTCTCTTTTTTTCCGTATAGGAGGCGATTTCACAGATCGGGTATAAAGGGGAACTCCTGGGCTGCCTAGATCCCCTTTCCCAGTGAGTCTCCTGCAAAAACATTAAATGTATTCTGTGGGCAGACAGGTAATTAAACAGAAGGCTCCTTTTGGTAGGCGAGTTAAGGCCCTGGGCGTTCAGGGTGGCAGCCAAAACGGGAGCCATTGTATGGGCGGGCGCCACCTGCGTAGTCGATGAGGACCTCAATCTCGGGTACGGGGGAAGGGTTTAATACGGGTGTCGCAAATAAGTGGGGACAAGAGGGTGTGGGTAGGAAAAAGGAGGGGGCCAGGGGTTGGGGCACTCCAGGCCACGAACAGGACGTCTTGATGGTCAAACGCTACTAGCGAATATTGATGTGTATATAAACACTATCACAATGAGTGATCTCGCAACTAAGAGTTGGAGAGCACAACTATAGGTATGGGGGGGGGGAGAGGCCGGCAAAGATAGCCAAGCCCCAGTCGGTCAGTTTAAAGCGTGCAAGAATAGGGAGAGCGAGAGAGAGGGAGCCAGGGTAAAGCTCCCCTCCCCCCTCGCCCACGCCCCTAGTCACTATTGCAATTTTCTCGCTATAAGCGAGGGTCTTGTACTATGTTACTGTAATAAGTGAATGTCACTATCTCTGGTATAAGGCTAAGAGAGAGACTGAGGTGCGGGGAGTCTAATCTCAGTTCTGTAAAAATGAGGTTTGAGGGAGAGAGTAGAACGGGAGACTCGTGCGTTAGACTTTGTGTAAGTTTCTCCATCTATAGCGTCTCCTCAGGAGGGGTTAAGTGCATACGGGGTACCCATATAGGAGAGGGTGTCGCTGGCCCCAAATAGTCTACTATTATGTATATAGGAGGTAGAATAAAGAGCTAAGTGCAGAAGAGGAAAAGCAACAATAAACAGCATCAACATCTTATGTAAACAGTCAATAGAAGATGGCCATCGTCAGTACGCATGGGCTTAGCTTTGGAGGGGTGTCAATCTTATACTATAGGGCTAGTTGAACATGTGAGTCTGACAATCCCCAATTTGGGAGCTAATCTAATTCCTGGGGGATCAGGTACCTAAGGGGGGGGACTGTTATTTTAAGCGGCATGAGCTCTACACAATCGATGGGGCAAATACTGGGGAGGCTTATGAGTATCTATAAATAATGTACTCAACCTTAGAGTTATTGGTCATAGATGGGAATTAGGAAATATGCGACTCCTGACGATAGCCATCAAACCCCTGAGGGATATATATATATAAATCAGTTGTAACGGCATCAACGTGGGGACCTAATGGTCACCAGGTTGAGGACTCTAGACAGATAATGGTTTTTGTACTTCTGATATAACTTGAGGTACATACATAACTAACAGTAAAAACAAGAACAGGGTAAACATTAACAACCTAGGTACAAAGAACATCACATAACATCACATAATGATGACCATCAGACCATAAGGGCCAATTTTGGGATTAAATAGGTCCTGGGACTTAGGCTGCTATGAAACGGATGGTGAATACCATATGGGTGTTCCCTTGATTCAACTCCTGCCTTTCCTTTTAAGAGGAAAAAACAGCTACTCCAGCAAATATGGTTTAGAGGGGCAAGGGTCTTCAAACAGGTGTATTCTATTTTAATTCTAGGGAGTATGTTACCTAGGGCGGGGGTGCAAGGTTATGCGCTACACATGCTACGGGTTAGTTATTCTACTAAACAAAAAGGCTAGGGCAAGCGCACCTCTATACGATACGCATCAAAGCATTGGGGTAATAATAGGGTGGGGGGTTAGTTCCCTTGCACTGCATTAACTAATCTAGTGAAGGTGGGCAGACTGGGGTGGGGATATAGAGCTGTTGTTGTTAATGTGCTCTGCTGCCGAGGGATATCCCTTCAATGTGATTAGGGCATGTGCCTCAGTAAGCGATACTCTTCTGAGTAGGATGCTAAAACATAATAAGTTCTAGGGAACACACACCTTGACTGACCTGAACAAAATAGTTAAGTACAATTTACAAATAGTTACAAGTACAAGGGAGTAGGTTAAGAGAGGGGAGGAAAAAGGAGGAAGAGGAGAAGGGTGGTATAGTAAAGAGGGAGAAGGAGAAACGAAAAGGGGGGGGAGGGGAGACGAGGAGGAGAGACAACCAAAGAGCAACGTAACAACAATGTAAAGATAGAGGACATCCATTATGTCCTAGCGGTCTCACCAATCTTCGTGTACCCTCGGTACACACGAGTCAGTCTCTGTAGAAGTAGAAAGTCTCTCAATTGTAAGGCCCCAATTGGGGAGATAGTCATATGCACCTCAGAGCAGTGACCAGAATGGAGTATCTCACGAGGGAGCGTCTCTAGTCTTAGATATTGTAGTATTTCTCTGGTCACTACTGGGTCTCTGTGGAAGGGAGCCCCACTCAGGGGCTGATGCTCTCAGGCCTCTACCAGGTACAACTGCTTGGGGTGGTATTGGAGGATCTTGTGGCAGTAGGCCCCAGCTTTGGAGTAATTCCCTTGCCTGTTGAGGCGAGGATGCTGCATATTGCTGTCCATCTTTGTTGATGTAGAGCTTAACAGGGAAACCCCATCTGTATTTAATGCCCTTGTCTCTCAAGATTTTAGTGTAGGGTTGGTAGTGTCTTCTGATCTGGAGAGTGTGTGGAGAGAGATCCTGGAATACCTGAATGTCAGCATATTGCTCTGGGAGTGATTTGTCCCCCGCCAGGGCCCTCAGAAGTTTCTCTCGAAACGTGTAATAATGCAGGCGGGCGACAACATCTCTTGGTTTATCACCTTCAGCTGTCCTCGGCCTCAGGGCTCTATGGGCTCTATCAAGTAGCATCTCTTGCTCGTTCTCCTCACCAAGGACTGCAACAAAAAAGTCGTGGAGGAATTTTCCAAGTTCCTGCGGGGGGACAGTTTCTGGGATACCTTTCACCCTGATATTGTTGCGGCGAGTCCTGTCCTCAAGATCCGCAAGTTTAAGCTCGAGATCAGTGATCTGCTCTGCCAAACTCTGTGAGTAATCTAAGAGGTTGCCGTGGTCTACCCTGAGATCTTCCTGTTTGCGTTCCAACGCATCGGTTCTTTCACCTATAAGGGCGATGTCCCTTTTTAGATCAGCATGTCCCTTATCAAACTTCTTGGAAAGAGAATCATGGTGCGAGGCCAGGAGCGACCTAATAGAGTCCATTAAGTTGTTATCTGTATCTGCCTCTTGGTGCTGTAAACGGCTCGTGGCCTGGGATAAAGTTGTTCTGATGCGAGCATCATTAAGACTGCTCGTGTCTGAGGCATCCTCTTCCGAGCCTGATTGTTGTCTGGATGTATGTTGTGAATTATATATCAATATTGTATTATCCAAAGAATGTAAAGATGAATGAATCTATTGTTTATTAAAGGGACACTGACATGATTTATTTCAATCATTGATTTCACCGTTCAAACTGTTCCAAATGATTTTACATTGACTCCTATTATAATTGGAATGTTGCTACATTTTAATCTTAAAGGCAGATAAGCAATATTGGATTCAATAAATATTGTTTGTTGAAGGTATCCACCAATCATCAATCAAAACCCAGGTTGGTCAACCAAAATTGAGCTGCAGATAAACGTACATTCTTGATTTTAAAATACATTTAGCAATAGAATATTTCACATATGATTATAGTATTATATTTAAATGTTGATTAATATTGCATGCTCTATCTGAATGACAACATTAATAATTTTAGCTCAGTGTCCCTTTAATATAAAAATATATTGATTTGACAATGTTGGTGTTAATGAATTCTCTACTCCATATGTTGATGTAATGAATGGGATTGAGCATGCAATTCCAATCTAATATGTTATTTAAGGATATCCTAAGAATTATTTAATTTTCATCTATTAAAGGGACATGAAGCTCTAAATGTGTAATTGTATACTTTTTGAAACTATGTACTACTGTTATCTCAACACATGATTTTAACTTTTGTAAAAATGCCAATTTATGCATAAAAAAAACAGCCGGATAATACCAGTAATGCATAGTTTAACATAAACCAAAATCCATCTTTTTTTTTAAGAACTAAAACAATAGAATGAACCAATGTAGCTCATAAAATGTTTAAACAAAACAATAAAATCATGTTTAAAAATCATTCTATGTAAAATTTAGTTGGCATGTCCCTTAAATGACGTGATCAATTTCAAAAATGAATCTAAACATATGCAAAAGTGTGTGTCTTTTTTAAAAATGTATACAAATAAGATTAAGCAATACACAAGGGAAGAATATAAATTGGACATTCAAAGAATCTTACATTAAAATTAAGACATCCAGAATAGATGGGATATCTTAAATTCCAAACAAAATCAGAGTAGTCTTACAATGTAATCCTATTTTTTGGTTTTATTTATTCTTATTTGCAAAAAGTTTTAAAATCCATTTTGCAGATACATATAAATATTGAACAATGTGGATTTAGTATGTAATGTTCTGTCCATGTTTCTAAGACAAATGTCAATTAAAATGAGACATACCATACTGTGACAAGCCCTGCCTTGAGGATCCAGCACCAACATCCAGATCTGTAATATATTAAATGAGGATTGGATATCATTAATACAAATCATGCCATGTTTAAAATCTTTACATTATTAGCAAATCAATTAAAAACTATTAATCCTTTGGTAGTTTCCTCAATTAAATTCATGATAAATATATCCTGTACTCTTATTTTCAATCAGTTGTGTTATTTACTGTAGCTTAAATTATTTTTTTGTGTTATTTCATTCTCATCAATTGATGGGCATATGTTATAATTTTTTTGGATTCTGCTTTTTTCTTTTTTTATTATGTATTATATTGAAAATAAGAATACTGTATTCTTCACATATATAATAATTCACATTTCATTTTGACCAACATGTGTAAAGCAATGCCACTTACAGCAAACCCATGTTAACGTGTATGCGCAATTCCATTTTCGCGATCATTGCGCAATGATTCAAAGTGGAATTACGCATCCGTCATTTGACCAACATGTATAAAGCAATGCCACTTACAGCAAACCCATGTTAACATGTATGCGCAATTCCATTTTCCCGATCATTGCGCAATGATTCCAAGCGGAATTACGCATCCGTCATTTGACCAACATGTATAAAGCAATGCCACTTACAGCAAACCCATGTTAACGTGTATGCGCAATTCCATTTTCGCGATCATTGCGCAATGATTCCAAGCGGAATTACGCATCCGTCATTTGACCAACATGTATAAAGCAATGCCACTTACAGCAAACCCATGTTAACGTGTATGCGCAATTCCATTTTCGCGATCAGTGCGCAATGATTCCAAGCGGAATTACGCATCCGTCATTTGACCAACATGTATAAAGCAATGCCACTTACAGCAAACCCATGTTAACGTGTATGCCGAATTCCATTTTCGCTCTGTGACGCATATTCTGTAGAGTGCAAGAAACATCATGCCTATTTCATGTGTCACTAATCTAAAATCAGAAATCTAAACATCATATGTAGTGTATGTTGTGAGATCTGTATAGGTTTAGTATCTGACTATATACACATTTTTTTTAAAAAATTCAAATATTAAGATATTATATGAAGTTGGATAGTTACCTGGTTCAGATTCTCCATAATCTCCTCCCAGGCCACCGGACGGAGAAGCAGCTGCCCTGGCCCCCGCGTCAGGACTTTCAGATCCCGCAGCTGGGAGGGAAGAAGAGGAGGCCGAGGATGGCGAGGATCTAAATCTTTTGGGGACCCGGAGATTGAGGAGCTCGCATAAAGTCACCTCATAAGGGAGTAGGTATAGTTTCCGCGGGGCCTTTCTTTGGCCCCCTCTTTTACGGGCTTGTACCCAGTCCCTTATGAGGTTGACTTTTTTTGTTAAGCGCAACCTCATATCTCCGAATCTCCTCATGATTTGATCCTGGCTCCTCTGGACGTCACACACCAATTTAACCACATTGGTGATAGACTCCCAGAGGGCCTTCTTAACAGGCGCATCTGTCGACCTCCTCTTGTTCCCAAACAGCTGGGGATAAAAGTCCTTGACGGCGTGGACCAGTGCAGCGATCTCCTGCTTGGTGAACCTGGGAGGTTTCATGCCTTCTGGGTTGTATAATAATAATAATAATAATAATAATATATATTGCCTGCAGGCATTAGAGAACTGACAAAGATGTCAACGTGTAATGGACTTTTATATGGTGAAGTAAACATGAGATGCACCATGGGACAAGTTATCTGTATATCTGATTGGATAAAAGTTTGAAATATTGTTAGAATGTCTGTGAGACCATCCTGACTCAAGTTGTGTTTGTGTGATGAACTCTGATTGGCCGTTCCTTAATGTTTCATATCTTAGTAACTTCCTTACACATACCTCCTGGTGGTGCTGTTACTTCATTTTTCATGTAGACTTATTTGTAACTCATGGGCCTGTCATGCGGATATGTGTGACGCAGATTTAATATCCGTGATCCGTTAAATATTAATGATAAAATTCTATTTAAAATCTAATACTGTCACATTATTAAATGTTGTATACATTTTTCGGTTTAATAACGGTCTGTTTATTTAATACAAATACACATTTAATATTGTATGTCTTTATTGTTCATAAAATCCATTTATTTACTTATTGTGAAGTATTGATATTGCTCTATTAAATGTATTTCATAATGCACATTGATTGTGTGCTATTGCGTGACATTAGACTCTAATGTTTAAAGATGCTAATCTGGTGTTTCAAGATCCGTTTCTCACGCAATCTTTCTGAATGTTCAAATTCAGGTTATAATGTCCGTAACTTGTAAAATCTGTTTATAAATGTTAAACTACAGGTTTGTTTGTCATTAGTAAATAAACCTCGAGCTTGTATTTGTCTGAAGTGCTCATATATGTTATTGTGCAATGGCGTCTTTATTTTTAAATAGACATTACAAACAAACAATTGTATCAAATGATCTGTAGAGATAGAAAATTGTTTAGACTTTAAAATGTAAATCAATTTATCTTTGTATTTAGATATCCTCGACAGAAGAAATTTAAATGCACATGGTTGAGCCAATCACATAAGGCATCTCTGTGCATCCACCAATCTTCATCTACTGAGCCTATCTCGATATGCTTTTCAAGCAAAGTATGTCAAGATAAGAAGAGAAGTAAATACACTCTTTAAATCTCTTAAAGGGACACTGTCCAAACAAATTTAGCGTTCGTGATTCAGATTGAGCATGAAATGTTAAGCAACTTTATAATTTAATCCGATTCTCAAATGTTAAGAATTATCTTGTTATCTTTCTTTGCAAATCAATAATGATATTTTAGATTACGGACAATTGTTGCAAAAAACCTGGGTTGTCCTTGATGATTGTTGAATAAATTAATCCAACCAAAAAAACCAAGTTCTGTCCAGAGTACTGAAGCAAATAAATTATCTATTTAATGCCTTATGTTTAAAGTAATGATAGCAACATCACAAGGAACATTCATAATATGAGACAATTTTTAAAGTTGCTTAAAATAGAATACTCATTCAGAATGTATAAATCATTAATTTTTTTAACTGTCTCCCTTTAAGTATATTTTGAGTTCATGTCCCTTTAAAGAGACATTTCACAATAATGCTTGAAATATCAGAAACCTAGGCACCTTCCTTTTGCTAAATTAGTATAACATGAGTAAAGCATATTTATATTAACTTCTGGATTGTTTTACACACTGACTGAAATATATATTGTAAAGGATGTATTTCGGAGTCTTCAGCTTAGAGGGACATTAAGCTATATGTTATTTATGCATTTTGGATAAGATTATAATATTTGAACAACTTAATATGTTTTGGTATTCAATCATTAGATTGTAATTATATATATTCTTGGATTAAATACATATCTACATAGGCTATTTTGATGCTGATTGTTGGTTGCACATAGATGCCTTATGTAATTGACTAAGATATGTGCATTGATGTATCTTTTTCGAAGTATATTTAAAGACTGAATGTAATTCTATAGTACTTTCTAAATATGTTTAAATTCTTTTATGAATTTTTAAAAAAATCAATACACAATATACTTTGGGAATGTCCCTTTAAGGACCAAAACATTTGGAATGTTGATTTAACATTGTCAAAATAAACTAAAGGGGAATGAAAATTATATATAGATATGTGATGTCTAACCCAAGAGGTAAGATTTTAAAAACTACATAATATTAATAACTATAGTTAAATGACTCCACTAGAAAATTAAATCTATTAACCTGGCATCCAATAACTAGCTTGTGAAAAATATGAAGTTAAATGACCTACCATTTATAAATGTAAAAATTTAAAAAGTTTAGAAAATAATGTTTTGAGATACCTAAGGAAGATACAAGATCTTATAAAATTAATTTTACATTCAACAACACTGTCACTTTAATGTAATTGAACCACTTCCCCTTCTTAAAAGTGAAACAAAATAATTTATGTCAAATTTTGACTACATATCCGAAATTATTTTAACATCTAAGAATTTCAAAAGAAAAGCATTGATGGATCTCACTCCCCAATTAATTTTAAAAAGATAGTTTAATGTAATATTCTCTGAATCAGTGGATTTTCTAAAATTAATGCATTATTTGATCTTATGCATGTGCTTGTCAAATAGACAACTACCAGTCATGGGAGTCAAATTGTTTTTTATTGACAGATTATATGGATATTTATTATAATCTGTTCAAAAGAGTGTATTTAATAATAAAATAATTATTATTACCATTTAAAAAATCAAAAGTTTCTGAAACAAAAAAAAAAAATATTCCTGGAAGTCATCAGATGACAATCTTAAATAAAAAATTTTTTTTAACAAAGTTAATACACACGTTGTCAAATATTCATAAAATACATTTACAATCATCTTGTGTCCATGCTCTAACTTTGTTCAACATTATAGTTGGCACTTACCATGTGAACATGTCTTTGTATGGTTTTCAAAGTCAGCAGATTGGAAAGATAATGCCAGACATGATCCCATTGGTATACTTCAATTTCAATCTTGGCTTTTTCCACTGTCAGTCTGGGCAATCTTCACTGTCAGGCTTCTAATTCTTCCCTTTCAGTCTTTAGATTAAGTCAGCTCCCTAATGGCAGAAAAAGTTTAATAAAAATTACTACAAGTGTGTGAATCAGTTCTGTACCCCTCTACCACCCCCCATTTCAGAATACATTTCTGTCACTAGCTTACTAAGCGTGTGTAGCATCTTGTGTTATGTTCTATCAAGTGTGAAGATGAGTCATATTGAGCAGAACGAACCTCTAATGTGTGACATTGAACCATAGTCATGCTAGAGGATAGTAATGCTAGAGGATCCCTTTCTGAGTATGTACATTTTAAGTAATGTGTAAACTAAATACTAGTTTTGAAAATGTATGCCATATGATGTATTTGTGTACAATTCATGCCAGCAATAGTCCATACATTTATACTTACCAGCTGCTGTCCTCTTTAAAAACCAGGTGGCAAAGACTCGCTACAGGACCCAATGCCCAGAGCATCACCTATATTAATAAATGAAACAAATTTTTAGCATTTGATGAACAATCCTAACCTGTTTGCACAATTCTCTACTTGTCATTTCCCTAGAGTTCACATCTATTGACAATACTCCAGTCTAACTTCTATTATTTACCGTCTAAAGTGGCGGTTGATGATGTCTGCTCTGACATTGAGCCCCTCGTCCCGGAATGGCCCCTCTAGAACAGGATCATCCTCCTCATCTCTGAGGAGGTTTCGGTGCGCCTGGACGCCCTGCAGCATCCCAGCCTGCTGTGCAATATTATGCAGGACACTACAGGCTACAACGATCTTAGCCACCTTCTTTGGGTTGTACTGGAGGGCTCCTCCCGACCGGTCAAGGCACCTGAACCTCATCTTCAGGAGCCCGAACATTCGTTCAACCACCGCCCTGGTTCTCTTATGAGCCCTATTGTAGCGCTCCTCAGACACATCAGTCGGGCTACGCAAGGGGGTAATAAGCCAAGGCCGGCTCATGTACCCAGAATCACCTATAAATTATGAACAGAACATAATTCAAACTGAATCCTCAAAATATTAATTTGATTGCAATAAAAGTTTTTGTACACAATAATCCACTAACAAATGTTTATTTTTGAAAAGAATAATCTAGTTCAATCTTATTCTCTATCTTCCCATTTCAGCTAAGACATGCTACATATGCGTATTTCTCCTAAACCAGACCTTGTGTAAAATGCAAACTAAATGGTTACATTGCATTCTCTATCTGAGCATTTAAGGTAAGACATGCTACATATCTGCACTGAACTAAAAGTAGACATTAGCGGAAAGAGACAATGACATGGTTAAATTGCATTAGCTAATATCTTGCCATTTCAGCTAAGACATGCTGCATATGCGTATTTCTCCTAAAACAAACCTTGTGTAAAATGCAAACTAAATGGTTACATTGCATTCTCTATCTGAGCATTTAAGGTAAGACATGCTACATATCTGCATTGAACTAAAAGTAGACATTAGCGGAAAGAGACAATGACATGGTTAAATTGCATTAGCTAATATCTTGCCATTTCAGCTAAGACATGCTACATATGTGTATTTCTCCTAAAACAAACCTTGTGTAAAATGCAAACTAAATGGTTACATTGCATTCTCTATCTGAGCATTTAAGGTAAGACATGCTACATATCTACATTGAACTAAAAGTAGACATTAGCGGAAAGAGACAATGACATGGTTAAATTGCATTAGCTAATATCTTGCCATTTCAGCTAAGACATGCTACATATGCGTATTTCTCCTAAAACAAACCTTGTGTAAAATGCAAACTAAATGGTTACATTGCATTCTCTATCTGAGCATTTAAGGTAAGACATGCTACATATCTGCATTGAACTAAAAGTAGACATTAGCGGGAAAATAAAATTAATGGTTACATTGCATCCTATAGCTGAACATTACGCTAACATTTTAAAAATACAGTGGCAATTGTCAAACTAATTAACCATGTTGTGCACAAATACTCACCAACGAGATAACCAGGGGGCATTTGTCTTTCCTCAAACTGTCTCCACAGGGAAGACAGAGAGAGGATGCGGGCATCATGACTAGCCCCTCCAAAATTCGCACACACATGCATAATCCTCATCTGTGTGTCACAAACATACTGCACGTTGAGGCTATGAAAATGTTTGCGATTTCTGAAGGGCAAGTCATCAATTGGAGCACGCAGCGCAATGTGGGTACAATCTATGGCTCCCAAGACATTGGGCAATTGAGCAATATCAAAGAATTCCCGCTTCAGGCGCCTCCAATCACCATCATTCTGTGGGAATCCTATGTATTGCTTACTGATACGTACCATGGCGTCCAGAAAGTTATCAAACACCACAGAGAATGTACCTTGAGCCAGGCCATGCATGTACAGTTCTCCGGATTGAAAACTCCCGGAGGCCAGGACGTATAGACAGCTTAGCATCTTACTCATGGCGGGAACAGCAGTCCTTATTCTTATACGTGGCTCCAAATGAGGTTTAAGAAGATCGTAAAGTCCAATGAGCTGTTCGCGATTGAGCCGATACTTATCATAAACCTCAAAGTCGCTCATGTTTTCCAAGGTGGGTCTCACCCTGTAGACAGGAGGACCTCGAATCAGATGACCCCTTCGTCTCAGTCTGAGCCGCCGAGGCTGCCTGATTCGATCAACAGCTAGTTCGCCAATAGCAGCACCAGCAGCGTCTACCATGTCATTGTCATCCATCTTTCAAAACAGCGTAACAAGGTATGCACTTGATCTGATGTGGATCACAAGTGATGCTTTGGCCATGTTGTTTGGTGGATTTATAGTACAATTAGTCCAATGGTAGTGAGTTTGTAATGATTGCTGATTGTATTCACTTGTTTGTATGTGAGCGGCGCGAATGCTTTCACAGTGGGCGTTTTTTTGTTGTTTGCTGAAATGTTGTTTTCCCCCAATGAATCTCAATGTGAAAGTGTCAAATATCACACATACAGTGCATGTTTGTAATGTTTGATCATATGCGTAATAAATATTTCTTAAACGCGATCTTATAGTAACAAGCACACGTCCAGGCTAACATGAATGAAAGTGCATAGTTGTGTATAATGTGCATCGAATGTGATCGATCAATGTTGCTGCAACATTGTTTGTAAACGATAAAGTAACATCTGTCATCTGTAGTATTGTATATATAAGTGATTGCCGAGCTGTCAATATTGTACGCGTCCCTTTAAAATCGCAATAATAATTCAGAACTTCCCGTCTGCCATCTGTAGTATTGTATATATAAGTGATTGTCGAGATGTCAATATTGTACGCGTCCCTTTAAAATCGCAATAATAATTCAGAACTTCCCGTCTGCCATCTGTAGTATTGTATATATACGTGATTAGCGAGCTGTCAATATTGTACGCGTCCCTTTAAAATCGCAATAATAATTCAGAACTTCCCGTCTGCCATCTGTATTATTGTATATATAAGTGATTGCCGAGCTGTCAATATTGTATGCGTCCCTTTCAAATCGCAATAATAATTCCGAACTTCCCGTCTGCCATCTGTAGTATTGTATATATAAGTGATTGCCGAGATGTCAATATTGTATGCGTCCCATTAAAATCGCACTAATACTGAAGAACTTCCGGCTGTCATCTGTAGTATTGTATATATAAGTGATTGCCGAGCTGTCAATATTGTACTCGTCCATTTAAAATGGCACTAATACTGAATAACTTCCGGCTGTCATCTGTAGTATTATATATATAAGTGATTGCCGAGCTGTCAATATTGTATGCGTCCCATTCAAATGGCACTAATACTGAAGAACTTCCGGCTGTCATCTGTAGTATTATATATATAAGTGATTTGCGATCTGACAATATTTATTAATTGTCCCATTCAAATCGCACTAATACTGAATAACTTCCGGCTGTCATCTGTAGTATTATATATATAAGTGATTTGCGATCTGACAATATTTATTAATTGTCCCATTCAAATCTCCTTAATAATGCTGTTCCAAACTGTTATTTACGTATATGTTGTATTGTAGTATTGAGTGTTAAAGTTCCGAAAGGGGCGGTACAGTCGTGAATCTGTGATGTGTATGGTTGAATCTTCTAATGACGTCATGATATTATTAACCTGCCTATGTAGTTCAGAAATCCTCATTGTGTTGTTGTATTGTGCTACATTGTTATTGTGTGCTGAATAAAATATAAATGTGTGCTTTGTGGTTGCGTGATGGGTGATGCGTGTTATGTACATATACGTATATATTGTGATTGTGTCCCACATATGCTGACTTCTATATAGCGGTCTGGCATTGTTGTTCCTTCCCATAAAGTGACATCTGTAATCTTGTGTAATGATGTTCTTGTTGTACGTAATTCCTAATGGTTTATTGTGATGGAATCATGATGTTAAAAGTACATTAAAATCCATATGTTCTGTTTTGTGATTCCTATAGAGAATGTAATGTGTTTTTCCCCCATCATTTGAATGCACATGTCTGAGTGAATGGTAAAAGTAATGTATGTGCATCCATGACTGATCATGTGTTAAGCCTATGTAGATATGCAGTTGCTGCAAGCATATGAGTTGAATAAATGAAATGCAATAATAAAGGTAAATGAGAAGTGTTTCCCATTGTGTACTGTTTGTGAATCCTGAAAAGTTTAATTTATTTTTGTGTCCGTTTAAATGTAATATTTTGAACAAAAATGTTTGTTACTAGTGATGTTGATTTGTAGTTGATGTAATATAAAAGTCTGAAACAATTTAATGGTGTTGTGAATATTCAATAAGTACAATCCATAAGTCCACCATATGGAAATAGTCATTTCTTGATCTATTTATCATAGCTGGGTCTAACGCATAAAAGCATGTATTTTCTAGCGCTGGTATTTGGAGTTTTTCGGTCTACACTGTTTGCGTGCATTAGGGAAATGTGTGTTTCGCGTGCACGAGCACGTCTTCCCCATAGAAGTCAATGGAGGCTCTAAAATTTGGTAATTTTTTTTTTCAAAGACTGGTTTTCCTCGTAAAGTGAGTGACGTCATGAGCTTGTGTGAAAAAGTAACTAAATCGTGTTGTTTTTGTAATAAATAACTTTTTTTTGTATGTCATGTGGTGTATATTGTTTGTATGCATCGATGAGTGTATATTTGTGATAAGCTTATTAGTTAGATGTAGGTATATGAGGGTCTTTTCCCGTGTGTCAATGTAAGTCAATGGGAAAATGGATTTGTGTTGTTTTTTTTCTAACACCCAAGATCTCGCAACTTTGATCCTTTGTATTTTGCTGAAAAATTATTAAATCTGAAAAATAAATATAGTGTAGTGTTTGTATGAGTGTAAGTGTACTTTGTGTAATATTTGTTTTGTGATTCGTGAATGTTTATTTTGTCGGTATATGTTAACTACTGGGTCTGAGCTGTCGGTAGAAATTTGAGCGTTGGCTGATTTTTGAGTGTCGGTAAATGAACTCTAAATACCGGAGTCCGTAAGAAACCAGCGTTAGGGGCCTCTAACGCTGGTTTTCATGGCTAACGCCAAACTCCAAATCTAGGCCTAAGATAGCTACAATGTAAATTATTAATTACATTGTAGCTATCTTAGGGTTTATTTGCTCATCCCCCTGTACTTGGTGCGTGGCTTTTTGACAGCTTTTTTGATAACTTAGGCAAATTTTTGCAGGTCCGCGGCGGCGATGTAAGGCGAGCTTAGGCGGGCGTATTGGGCCGGCGAAGGCAGGAAAAGTAGACGCGTTGATAACTACCCCCCATTGACATGGTTAAAGCGCATTCTCTATCTGACCATTTAAGCTAAGACATGCTACATATCTGTTTGGAGCTAAAACTAGACATTTGCGGAAAGAGACAATTACATGGTTAAAGCGCATTCTCTATCTGACCATTTAAGCTAAGACATGCTACATATGTGTATTTCGCATAAACCAGACTTTTGCTAAAAGAGAAAGAAATGGTTAAATTGCATCCTAGAGCTGCCCATTTAAGCTAAGACATGCTACATATCTGTTTGGAGCTAAAACTAGACATTTGCGGAAAGAGACAATGACATGGTTAAAGCGCATTCTCTATCTAACCATTTAAGCTAAGACATCCTACATATCTGTTTGGAGCTAAAACTAGACATTTGCGGAAAGAGACAATGACATGGTTAAAGCGCATTCTCTATCTGACCATTTAAGCTAAGATATGCTACATATGCGTATTTCGCATAAACCAGACTTTTGCTAAAAGAGAAAGAAATGGTTAAATTGCATCCTAGATCTGCTCACTTAAGCTAAGACATGCTACATATCTGTTTGGAGCTAAAACTAGACTTTTGCGGAAAGAGACAATGACATGGTTAAAGCACATTCTCTATCTTACCATTTAAGCTAAGACATGCTACATATCTGTTTGGAGCTAAGACTAGACAAAAATGGGCAGCTCTAGGATGCAATTTAACCATTTCTTTCTCTTTTAGCAAAAGTCTGGTTTATGCAAAATACGCATGCTACATATGCGTATTTTGCATAAACCAGACTTTTGCTAAAAGAGAAAGAAATGGTTAAATTGCATCCTAGAGCTGCCCATTTAAGCTAAGACATGCTACATATCTGTTTGTAGCTAAAACTAGACATTTGCTGAAAGACAATTAAATGGTTAAAGCGCATCCTAGAGCTGCACATTTTGCACATTACACAAACGCAACTGTTTTTTAAGACTATAGTGGCAATTGTCTAATTAACCATGTTGTACACAAGTACTCACCAACGAGCCACCCAGGTGGAAACTCTCTGCCCTCAAACTGCCGCCACAGGGACGACTGTCTGAGGATGCGGGCATCATGACAAGCCCCGCTGAAATTCGCACACATGTGCATAATCCGCATCCGTGCGTCACAAACATACTGCACGTTGAGACTATGGAAATGTTTGTGATTTCGGAAGGGCTGGTCATGTTCTGGAGCACGCAGCACAATGTGGGTGCAATCTATTGCTCCCAAGACATTGGGCAATAGAGCTATTTCAAAGAATTCCCTCTTCAGGTGCCTCCAATCACCATCATTTTGAGGGAATCCTATGTAATGCTTACTGACTCGTACCATGGCGTCCAGAAAGATGTCAAGCCCATGCAGGTACCCCTCTCCAGATTGAAAACTCCCGGAGGCCAGGACGTGTATGCAACTAAGCATCTTGGTCATACCAGGGATTGCCATTCGCATATGTCTACGTGGCTCCATATGAGGTTTAAGAACATCGCAAAGGCCAATGAGCATTTCGCGATTGAGCCTATACTTGCCAAAAACCTCGAAGTCACTCATGTTATCCAAGGTGGGTCTCACCCTTTCAACACGAGAACCTCTAACCAAACGAGCCCTTTGTCTCTCTTGGAGACGCCAAGCCCGCCTGATTCTATTGACCACTACTCGTGCAACAGCACCAGCAGCATCTAACTGAGCATTATCCATATTTGCCAAGCTAAGCAGCACAGAGCCAAACAGCAGAGCAAACACACAAGGAGTAACGTGGTATCCAAAAACACAAAAGCGATTTCATACAATGTCGATCACAAGGGACGCTTTGGCCATGTTGTTTGGGGGTTTTATAGTGCAATTAGTCCAATGGTAGTGAGTTTGTAATGATTGCTGATTGTATACACTTGTTTGTATGTGAGCGGCGCGAATGCTTTCAAAGTGGGCGTTTTTTTAGTTGTTTGATGAAACTTTGTTTTCCCCCAATGAATCACAATGTGAAAGTGTAAAATATAACATATACAGTGCATCTTCGTAATGTTTGTTAATCTGCGTAATAAATATAACGCGATGTTATATTATACTATAATATATAGTAAAAAGCACACGTCCACGCTAACATGAAAGTGCTTAGTTGTGTATAATGGTATAGAATCTGATCGATCAATGTTGCTGCAATATTGTTTGTAAACGATAAAGTAACAGCTGACATCTATAATATTGTATATATAAGTGATTTGCGAGATGTCAATATTGTACGCGTCCCATTAAAATCGCAATAATAATGAAGATCTTCCGGCTGACATCTCTAATATTGTATATATAAGTGATTTGCGAGATGTCAATATTGTACGTGTCCCTTTAAAATCGCAATAATAATGAGGTTCCAAACTCTCGTTTACCTATATGTAGTATTGATTGAGAAACTTCTCAAAGGGGCGGTACAGTCCTAAAGCTGTAATGTGTATGGTTGAAGCTTCTAATGACGTCATCATATTAGCAACCTGCCTGTCTAGTTATCAAATCCTCATTCTGTTGTTGTATTTTACTACATTGTTATTGTGTGCTGATTAAAATATAAATGTGTGCTTTGTGGTTGCGTGATGCGTGCTATGTACATAGATAAGTATGTATTGTGATTCTCTCCCACATATGCTGACTTATATAAAGCAGTATAGCATTGTTGTTACTTCCCAAAAAGTGACAGCTGTAATCTGTTCTAATGATGTTCTTATTGTACGTAATTCCTAATGGTATATTCTGAGTGAATCGTGATGTTAAAGGGACAGTAAAATCCGTAATTTATGTTTCATGATTCATAGAGAGTGTTTTTTTGGCCATAATATCAATGCACATGTATGAGTGAATGAGAAAAGTCATGTATGTGCATCCATTAATGACCATGTGTTAAGCCTATGTAGATATGCTGTTCATGCAAGCATATGAGTTGAATAAATGAAATGCTATAATAGAGGTAAATGAGACGTGTTTCCAATTGTCTACTGTTTGTGAATAATGAAATGTTAAAATGATTTTTCAGTCCGTTTAAATCTGATGTAATTTTTCTAACCGATATCGTACTGGTGATTTGTAGTTGATGTAATGTACATTTCTATAACAATTTGATGTTGTAGTGAATTTCAAAGAAGAAAAAGCCATAACTCCATAGGAAAATAGTAATTTCTTGATCTATTTGTCATAGCGGGACTAATGCAAGAAAGAATGAGTTAGTTTCACAATTTTAACGCTGGTATTACGAGTTTTCTTGTCTACGCTTTTTCCATGGGTTAGGTAAATCTGGCTGTCGTGTGCACGAGCACGTCTTCTCCATAGAAGTCAATGGAGGAGAAAAAAGTGTGTAGAAATAAAATCCGACTTGTTTTGAGTGTAAAGTGAGTGACGTCAGGTTCTTGTGTATGTAATGTGCTGTATATTGTTTGTATGTATCGATTAGTGTATGTATGTGATAATATTAGTAGTTAGATGTAGCTATATGAGTGTCTGTTCCCGTCTGTCTATGTAAGTCAATGGAAAATGTTTTTCTATGGCTTTTTTTTTCAAACACCCGAGATCTCGTAACTTTGATCCGTTCTATTTTGACCATAAAATATGAAATCTAAAAAATAAATATAGTGTAGTGTTTGAATGAGTGTAAGTGTAGTTTGTGTAATTTTTTTTTGTGATTCGTGGATGTTTTTGTTCGCGGTATATGTTAACTACTGAGTCTGGGTTGACGTTAATGAATTCAGCGGAGACTGATATTTTTGTGGCGTTACGGAAACTCGTAATACCGACGGGCGTTAAAAAGCAGCGTTAGGACCGGCCAACGCTGCTTTTTGACCCTAACGCAAAACTCGTAATCTAGGCGTTTGTGTGTTTAGAGGGCAATAATGTTATACTAGTTTGCTGTCATACCTTTTGCCAAGTCTGCTGTGCTCTGTGAGAGGTTCCGAAGTTGTACAGAAGCAGAGTCCCGCCAATGCTGCTGTACTCAGAGCTGCGCCATCTTTGGGAAGGATGCGTGTCATATTTTTCGTAGGCCGCAACTGCTGCCTTGTTAGCTCCGTTCACTGCTCCCTTTTGAAAATATTATGCTACTGATACCTCTCCCTGTGTTTGCAGCACTTATTCATGCCTTTGTGAGGTTGGACAAATGAGGTATTCCCCGACAGACCACCCGCCAAGACAAGTAGCTCCGGAGCTTTACAGAAATGCGGCCATGATCATCCTTGGCCGGCTCCGCCCCCTGGGGAATATTGAATTGCTATATAAGCCCTCCTCATTAGCCTTATATGGGCTTTAGGACACTGGAAGCAATTAACCCTCCATTGTTGTTCATCTTATGAGCTCTATAAACCTGAATCGGACTTTAATGTTATCCCAATGGCCATTGGTTAGGCACTTTTTTTCATTATTGCACTGTTTTTACATTAATGAATTGTTTAATAAATATGTATTTTTCTATCCTGATTTAGAAGCATCTTTATGTTTGTGGGAGAGGGACTTGTTTCCATCATACTGGAAGCCTCAACACCAAGGGGCCTATCTATCAAGCTCCGAATGGATGGCCCGTGTTTCTGGCCAGTCTTCAGATTCGCCAGAAACAGCAGTTATGAAGCAGTGGTCACAAAGACCGCTGCTCTATAACCCTGTCCGCCTGCTCTGAGCTCCCACACAATTCAACCCGATCGAGTACGATCGGGTTGATTGACACCTCCCTGCTGGCGGCCGATTGGCCGCGAGTCTGCAGGGGGCGGCGTTGCACCAGCAGCTCTTGTGAGCTGCTAGTGCAATACTGAATGCGGAGAGCGTATTGCTCTCCGCTTTCAGCGAGGTCTTGCGGACCTGATCCGAAAGTGCGGATCAGGTCCGCAAGACCTCGCTGAAAGCGGAGAGCAATACGCAGGGGGCGGCGTTGCACCAGCAGCTCTTGTGAGCTGCTAGTGCAATACTGAATGCGGAGAGCGTATTGCTCTCCGCTTTCAGCGAGGTCTTGTGGACCTGATCCGCACTTTCGGATCAGGTCCGCAAGACCTTTGTTAAATAGGGGCCTTAGTGTCTGATTGCTTTTTTTTTTATAGATTTAATATAGATAGTGCTGGCATAGGGCAAAATGTTTTCTTATTGTTTTCTTTTCTCTCCTTTTTTTTTCTTTAATTGAATTATATATATATCATCGACAATGTGCACTCCTGAACTCCCACTCAATAGCCTTGGGTGCAGCAAAGAAATAATTATAAATCCAGCAAGAAGCGCACTCCAAAGGTCTTGTTTTGGCAAAATGTCACTTTAATGTGAACGTTTTTGAGTCTAAAAGACTTGTCCTCAGACAAACAGTGTACAGTTGCACTTACCACCACCAAAGCTTTAACCGTGTCTGAGCAGAACGTCATGTTCTCCCCAGTAGACACGCCCTCAAGTGGGCATCATTATCTGTGGCAGCGTAAGTCTGCAGATAACACCCAATATGTGAATATAATAATACTAAAACAAATAGCAATAGAAATAACAAGAGTGCCGCAAATGAAGACAGTGGATTAGCATAATGAAATGACAAACCACTAGAAACGAATGAGTGCGTCGGTGTCAATCTGCGTGATCAGACGATACACGTCCGGTATCAGAGCGGTTACCTAGGTAATTAACAACAACGGAACAAAGGAAGCAGGTAGTTTTGATCACCCAGGCGGACATCGGACTGGCTCAACCCTTAAGTAAACAGATAAAAATAAAAGCAAAACAGATAAATTTTGTGTAGTGAGGAAATCCGTGATCGCGCCGTAAGCTCAACAACAAAAGGTTACTATGGTAGCAGCACAGCTCCCACGTACATGTAGGACAGCTGATATGAGCTAAGACAGCAAGATCATACGGTAAATCTCAAACACATAATGTAACACAGTACTGGGAAAGAGGAAACATGCCTAAGCAAATATTCTAACCAGCCTGTTTAGTCATGGGCCATATGAGCATGCCGTAGGCTGTCAACAAGCGGTTACCTTGGTAACAAACGTCTGGACCAATACCATCTTAAAAGGGTAATAAGAGCCAGAACAGCGCGCTCAGTGGGCACAAAAACTGCTAAAAGATATATCATCCATAATAGGCTTTAGCAAATAAAGGGGAAAAAAAGGATTTGTACAAAAAAGGCAGGGTACTAAAAACAAAAAACATTCAATAGGGTGCATAAACATATCAAAGAGTTAGCTCTAATGTGTATATTAGGCTAGAGGTCTAATGGACAATGGCTCTCATGTAAATTTCCTTATAGGAAAACATGCCAGTCTAAATGGGTATTCAGACCCTTTGGCATAATGGATTCAAGTTGGAAAGCCAATTTGGCCTCCCTCTGGAGCAATATTCTATTATGATCACCCCCTCTATTCATAGGGGGATGTGATCAATAATAGTGTACTTCAGATCAGACCTTTGGAGTGCGCTTCTTGCTGGATTTATAATTATTTCTTTGCTGCATCCAAGGCTATTGAGTGGGAGTTCAGGAGTGCACATTGTCGATATATATACTACATGTTTTGCTTGCACCCGATTACTTTATAAGAATTCTGGTTGAAAACATCACCAAGACCTATACAGCCCTTTTGCGGTATGACGACGACGGAGGAACAGACACCCATTATAGGATCAGAGAGAGGTGAGACCATCCCTGGAGCAAGTGTCTTTTAATTTACAGAAGCTGATGCCGACCTGATCCGGTTTGACAAGCTTATTACACGACACAATACAGATAAACATTTATTTGTTTACACACACCTTTTAAAATTAAAACAAAAGGAGGAAGATCTCACCCTACACGGCACCTATTTATCTGAGTACCATCGGAAGGGGTATATCCCACGAGGTTTCCGTAGAAGAAATATACCGACCATAGGCAGAAATAATCTTGCTTTTTGTGAGCGCTGGTGTAGCATAGAAAACAAATGCTCACTAGATCTTGTGCTCATAGTTATCCAGGAGGTCGCAGGCTTATTGGCTCTGATTAAAACGGAGATATCCATTTATGAACTGCCAAATTTACCAAGACTACAGGCTGATACCAGCGAGGACTGGTTAAAGAAATTACAGGATAAAATAGACAAATATGAGTCCGATTTAATCGACTTTAAAAATAAAAAATTGGAAGCAGTGATTGGGGACTATAGAGAAAAACGGGTTTACTTATTGCAACTCTCATCCCAGGAACGACAGAGGCAACATTACTATCGCAAGAGACACCCACGGTATCAAAAACTCATGGACCTGAACACGCTTGAGAGCTCTGGATCAGGATCAGGAGAAGCCTCAGGGGACCAAACACAGGCCCTCCAACAAACAACAGGAGTGACCACATGGTCAAAAAACTCCATAGGAAAAGAATAAGGATGAGGCGAGGGGGGTATAAAGAAACAACCACCACCCCATGCCATCGAAATGAGACAAGAAAACATTGTGGTCAACTTGAGAGACTACGTTTTAAGTGATCTTGAAATTAAAATATTAAATAAGGGCTTAACTTTTATACCTACATGCAGGACTGATCCTTTTGACTTACTTATTGACGTGAATAAATTTTAGCGTCAGTTGTGTCTTAAAGAAAAAATTAATGACATAGAATCCGAACAGAAACAGTTTCGTAAAAATGTCTACCTATACCCCCCAATCCTTCAATGCCAGCATTTTCCAGGCCTATGCTTGATGATATGAACAAGTCTGTCAAACAACATGACAATGATACCTTCAACAACTTTTCCACAGTGGAATGGAATGCAATGAAAATACTTGCTAACAATAGAACCATTGTTATCCGTGAAGCTGACAAAGGAGGAGCAATTGTTTTGCATAAATAACGATTACAGGGATGAGATACAGTCCCAACTTTCTGATGTCAGGACCTATAGACTGCTGCAACATGATACAACTGTGTTGTATAAACAACAGATTGACCAGTACATCCTACTGATGCATGAACAAGGGTTTATTGATAAATATACATGTTTGTTCCTGACAACTACTCATCCTCGATTCCGGTATTTTATACCTTACCAAAAATCCATAACCAACTGCAACACCCCCCGGGCAGACCCATAGTTTCAGCCATTGGGTCTTTGCAACAACCCATAGCCACCTTTTTTGGATTCATTCCTGCAACCACTGGTCCAACACATGCCCTTATTTTTGAGGGATTCAGCCACCCTACTGGGTTTACTAGCAGAGATGGAAACAATAGGCGAGGATGTGCTTCTTGTCACTTTGGACGTAACAAGCCTGTATACGGTGATCCCCCATTCTGAGGGTTTACAAGCGATTGCTTTTCAACTCTCTAGATTCCCGTATATAGGCCCACCGTCAGAGGTCCTCCTCTATCTCCTGGAGATCTGTCTAACCACAAATTATTTTAGATTTGAACAGCAGTTTTACCTCTAACTTACAGGAACGGCAATGGGGTCCAATGTGGCCCCATCGTACGCCAACTTATAAAGAGTTCGAAACTGGATTATTGAAAGTGGATGAATTCACCTTTTTCAAAAGGTATATAGATGATTTGTTCCTGTTATGGACAGGTTCCTTAGAGACGTTGGAAAGATGGCTCCATAATCTCATCCTTGTGAATCCTGCATTAAAATTTAAGATGCAATATGACAGGGAACAAATAGACTTCCTAGGTGTAAATATCAAGGTAAACTACATTCCACTCTGTTCCGCAAAGATACTGATAGGAACTCACTACTACATTTTACAAGCTGCCATCCCCCAGCGTTGAAAATAGCACTGCCAAAATCTCAGTTATTGAGAGTAGTAGAGAAGAACAACTTGGGGAGATGATCCAAAGGATTCACACGCGGGACTATCCCAAAAAACTGCTGGACACCCAGAGCTTTAAACTCCTTGAAGAACAAGGAGGCAGAAAAAGCTCTGAAGAGAAACAAATTACGTTCGTCACAACGTATACTAGTGACAAGAAAACCCTCACGGATGTGATCAACAAACACTGGGACATCATTAAAACGGATAAGACCCTTCCACTTACCCAGATGACACCGCCACGGATTGGCTACCGAAGGGTAAGATCTCTAAGAGACTTTCAGATCAAAACGGACCTGATCCAATGTTATAAACAGTCTACTTGGTTGGATACTAAGAAACCGGGTGTCTTTCGATGCCTAGGATGCATAACCTGTGGAGGGCTCATTATGGGACCATCCTTCACCCATCCTTATAGATGTAAAGTCTTTAAGCATAGGTACCGCCTCACATGTACTATGACCTACATTGTGTATTTATTACACTGTATTTGTGGTCTTTACTATGTGGGCAAGACCTCAGATGATCTACGAATAAGGATGGCGAACCACCGTTCGGCCATCCGTACAGCCCTGAAGAAAGATTCTTCGGGAACAACCGGTGGCCAGACATTTCCTGGAATGCCAGAATAAAGTCGCTGATCTGAAGTACACTATTATTTATCACTTCCCCCCTATGAATAGAGGGGGTGATCGTAATAGAATATTGCTCCAGAGGGAGGTCAAATGGACTTTCCAACTTGAAACCATTATGCCAAAGGCTCTGAATACCCATTTAGACTGGAAGGTTTTCCTATAAGGAGATTTACATGAGAGGCATTGTCCATTAGACCTCTAGCCTTATATACATGTTTCCTCTTTCCCAGTACTGTGTTCCATTATGTGTTTGAGATTGACCGTATGATCTTGCCGTCTTAGATCATATCAGCTGTCCTATATGTATGTGGAAGCTGTCCTGTTACCATAGTAACCTTTTGTTGTTGAGCTTACGGCGCGATCACGGATTTCCTCACTAAACACAATTGATCCGTTTTGCTTTTATTTTTATGTTTACTTAAGGGTTGAGCCAGTTCGATGTCCGCCTAGGTGATCAAAACTACCCGCTTCCTTTTCGGGTTACGTTGTTGTTAGTTGCCTAGGTAACCGCTCTGATACTGGACGTGTATCGTCTGATCACGCAGATTGACACTGGCTTGTTTATTCGTTTCTAGTGGTTTGTCATTTCATTATGCTGTTCCACTGTCTGCATTTGCCACACTCTTGTTATTTCTATTGCTATTTGTTTATTATGTGCAGACTCACGCTGCAGACTCACTCAGCCACAGATGATGATGCCCACTTGGGGGCGTGTCTACTAGGGAGAACTTGATGTTCTGCTCAGACACGGTTAAAGCTTTGGTGGTGGTAAGTGCAACTGTACACTATTCACATTAAAGTGACATTTTGCCAAAACAAGATCTTTGGAGTGCGCTTCTTGCTGGATTTAGATATATATATTTATTTATATATTCATATATTGTGACCCCCCCATTTTAAGAACCCACAAGCCACCACTGGCTAACTAAGTCATAAACTTTACTCACTGGCACCTTGATTGGCATATTCTCTGTTAGTGTTTCTCTCTGCACGCACAAAGGCTGTCAGCAGTGCACCAGGGTCAGTGTCATAAATTATGACTCATATTTCTAAGACGGTGACGGCTCATTTGCACAGCTAAAGCTGTGTGCTTAACAAGGTATGGGGCTGGGTTGTGGGGGGGGAAGGTGCTGCAGGTGCTTAGAAATAAGTGCAAAGGGCTTGAAGCCTATACTTCTCTTTATCGCACGTAAAAATAGGGGGCTATTGGAAAATGTATATTTATTCAGCTAAAAAGTTGTTTGTTTTCTTTTTCTTTTTTTTATGATGTTCACATGCGCCTGTGCTCCTATAGAACAACTGCTTAATTCTCTTCTCAATATAGGAGTCTTGGATTATAGGGGGTTTCTCCTTCTTCCTCTTTTGTCTTTTAGTGCCAACTGATCAAGGGGACAGGAAGGAGGAAGTTTTGATTGCCTACTAGAGAGTCACTGAAACTCTGGAAACATAACAGTTCTATACACGTCCACCTTTTCTCCCCACTCTGCTCCTCCCTTTTTTTCTCTTCTGATTTTTTTCCTTTCGCTGTCTTTTCCACGCTCTTTCACTACAGACACTGAGGGAGTCACAGCGTGTTGTTCACTTTCTTTTGCTTTACATTTTTGTTTATTTTGACACTTTCTACACTTTCTCACTTTATGTGAGTTTTCCTTCTACTCATGGAAACATTTATTTCACATTCTAAAACCAATTCTCCAGTAATTCCGCCTAAACACAAGGACAAGAAAAACAAATAGATTGATATTAGTTCAGAGGTCATTAGTGACTCTCCCTTAGTCAATCATGATTCCACTCTATTCTTACAACAACTCTCTGAGTTGATTATGTCCTAATTTGAATTACTTAAACAAGATATTGCAAGCCTCACTAACAAGGTCAGACAATTCTCCACTAGGATGGCGGAGGGGGTTCTCTCTTCTCTTTTAGGTTTTTTTTTGGTCTCTCGGAATTTTGGGGATATTTCATCCCCAATCAAAAGGAAACTCATTCCCAAAGCTTGGGAAACATAGACCCGATATTGCACTTTTTCAGGAGACCCACCTTAGACCCCAGGAAATCCCCACATTAAAATCTAAGTGGGTAGGTGAAATTGTAGCTACTGCATTTGATAAAAGGAAAAGAGGTGTCGCTATTGAATTTAACAAACAGCTTACTTACCAGATCTCAGTGTAAGAAATTGATACCGAAGGGAGGTTTCAAATAGTGGAACTTTTGATTAACAACTGCCAATTGTAACGGCTATGGTCCAAATACTTTATATAGAGAATTTTGGGATAATCTGAGTTTAAAGTTATTTCAATTTATTGGAAAAATGTGATTCTCACAGGAGATCTCAATATGACATTCTCCCCTTAGTTAGATAGAACAAACTTGCACCAGCTCCCCAGAAATACTAGATAATATAAAGTATTGCATAAAACTTACCATAAACTCTCCTTAAAAGATATTTAGCGTTTACAACAAGCAGATATTAAGGAGAATACATGTGAATCTAAAATTTTAAATCCTTTTCAATAATCAATTATTTCCTAATCTCAAATATTATGTTGGGGTTAGAGATTAAGGCAGATATAGGTGATGGTGTCATTTTGGATCATGCCACTATTTATCTGACAATATTAATAGGGGGCGCCCTTGAGATCAATTTCTTATAGTAACAATGTTCAATTGCTGATGCAGTATAAGATAAATAGTGTATCTATCTACTTATAGTACCAAAAAAAGCATATGAGACCTAAATTCAAAACATCAGCTATTAAGATTATTCACATAAATTGAAAACATCAGCTGTTGAGATAAATCCTGATAACTACACTAAGATAATAATACTAAAAGACTATCACAATTACAATTCATTGTGCATATATTAAGTGGAAATATATTAGAAAGCAAAATTGATATAAAGCTGCACTCACATGTGCAGTAATCTAAGCTGATATCAACAGTAATAAGATCAATGTTGTCAGAGTGGTAAACAATTAATAGTATCTATCTAACAAATAGGTCTCTAGTGGTTGTAATATCTATAGAGTATGTTATTTGATATAATTACTATAAAGTCTCTGATGATGGTAGGGTTTTTTTGTGGAGGCAGCAATCTGTGGTGGTCCAGGCCAGGATCCAGATACAGAAGTCTAAAAAAACAAGCAGAAACATATTCACCACATGGCCCAATATTGTTTGTTCCAAAGATAGATATTGATATGTAAAGGAGATACACTCACATATATTGGAGCACCTCAAGTGGTGCTATAGAAGCAGTCTGGCATCTATAACAGTAGACTGGGTGACTGTTATAGATCGCAGACTGCTTCTATAGCACCACTTGAGGTGCTCCAATATATGTGAGTGTATCTCCTTTACATATAAATATCTATCTTTGGAACAAACAATGTTGGGCCATGTGGCGCATCTGTTTCTGCTTGTTTTTTTAGACCATTATTTATTTGTAGATCAATAGACTCCAGTGTAAAAATAGGTTTTGTTTATTTTTTCCAAAATATTTAATTTCTAACCTCAAATTTAAGAACTGGTTACAAGAAAAATGGTAGAGTTTTATGTCCATAATTCCACATATGTAGACAAACCGGAAACTATTTTGGAAGCAGCTGTCTAACCATGTAAGAAATAGTTATAGGAGCTATATTGGTAACCCGACCCAAGTACTGTGGGAAAAATATACTTCCGCCAGACTAGAAAGAAATTTATTTTTTAAACAAAAGGCAGTGGTTGAAGATCAAAAACAAAAAGTTATTTTTAGTGGTCACTATGGGAAGTAAGCAAAATTTCTAGCCAGACTATCTAGAATCAGGAGCCAGAAGAACTATATATCAGCTGTTAAAAGTACAGATGAGAGTAAAAACCAATGGTCTCCTACACCCCATAGATGTTACACCATGGCACACTATATCAACAGTTTTACCATACTCAAGAAATGCACCGTCGGCAGTTGTGCACGCATCCTCAAAGGAATGTTGACAGCGCGAGGCAGCCAACAGAATATTGGCTGCGCACGCAGCCAAAAGAATTCACCTGAGTGCAGCGTAATAAGTATTTTTTTTTAAAAAAACTAACCGTCCGCAATAAGTAAAAAAAAAAAACAACCGCCCGTACGAACTATTAAGAAAAAAATAAACTAATAGCCCTTATGAAGTATTAAGAAGAAAAAAATATATCCAATAAAATAATTAACCCCTAAATCCGCCAATCACAACATCGTAAACTACCTAATACATCTATTAACCCCTAATCCACCAACCTCCCACAACGCATTTAACCTAAATGACCTATTAACTTCTAAACCGCCAGCCCCTACAGCGCAAAAAGCTATTTTAATGACTAAGCCCCCTAACCTAACACCCCCTAAATGAACCCCTTAATTAAATTTAAAAAATACATTACAATTAAAATAAAATAAAAAAAATTACATTAATCTAAAAGAGAAGAAAAAAAGGCTAACATTACAAAAAATAATAAATAACACTATCCAAAATAAAATAATTAAACCTAATACCTATGAAAATAAAAAAGGCTCCCCAAAATAAAAACACCCCCTAATCTAAGAATAAACTACCAATAGCCCATCTCTTTTAAATTAAAAATAAACAAAGTCCCCCCTAACAGTAAAAACCCCCACCCACCAAGCCCCCCCCCCCAAAAAAAAGCTAACACTAATAAACCTAAACTACCCATTGCCCCTAAAGGGGCATTTGTATGGGCATTTAGCTCTTTTTCAAATTGCCAAATAAACCCTAATCTAAAAAAAAAAAAACCTTACACTAAAGCCTTAAATAGGTACTCACGGTTTTAGAAGTCCGGCGGAGAAGGTTTTCTTCCAGGTGGGTCCATCATCTTCATCCACAGCGGTCTTCCCGGATGTGCGCTAAGTGAAGGCTGCGCAGAGCGGAGGTCTGGAGCGGTCTTCCCAGATGTGGAGATCATCGGCGGCGGTGGTCCTCGGCGAAGGCGTGGAGGTTCCTCTTCATGCGATCGTCCGCCGCACACTGAAGATTGAATTCAAGGTAAATACAAATCTTAATGAACAGGAGTGCTACAGCTAAAGGTGGATAAAGCAATAAAAAGTCCTATAAATTTATGTGAAACAGTGTGTAAATAAACACAAATGTGTCTAGAAATATCCAAACAATAAAATAAAATATGGCAGTGTCGAGATATACTAAAGTGCAAAAAAAGTTCTAAGCAGTGATAATAAAAGTAATAAAAACAAAGACAATTAATGTCCAATCGTGTATGTAAATAAATAATGGCTATGCCAAGGTTTAATAAAAAACATATAAAAACAAATACTACAATCAATTTCTATAAATATCTAGCATTAGCTAAAAACAGACGTCTACGTTTAGTAAGAAAAAAGGTTGCCACCACATTTGAGGAAAAGAGGAGGGGTAAAAAACAGTCAAAGAATGTCTTTTCCTTCAAGCAATGTAAATAGTAAATCTGAATAAGTAATTAGTTTGCGAGCACAAACGGCAGGCTTACCCCAAGGCGGTGTGTGACTCGATTGCCTCTATTTTATTGTTTGGATATTTCTAGACACATTTGTGTTTATTTACACACTGTTTCACATAAATGTATAGGACTTTTTATTGCTTCATCCACCTTTAGCTGCAGCGCTCTGTTCATTAAGATTTGTATTTACTGTTTAACCTATGATATGGACTCCTAGGTGTCTCAGGAGTTTGGTGGCCCCACCCTGCGATCATTATATACTCTTTTTGGTTTTTTAATTCAAGGTACCCCATATTTATTAGGGTACCTTGCATTCCTATTGGCTAAAATTTTCCAAATCAGCCAATAGGATAAAAATTACTGAAATCTTATTGGCTGATTTGAACAGCCAATAGGATTTCAGTAGCTCTAATCCTATTGTCTGTTTTGAAAAATTCAGCCAATAGGAATGCAAGGTACCCCAAATTGATTGCGGTACCTTGCATTCAATATTTAGTATACGACGGACATCAGATGAAGACGAGCCTCCATGCCACCGAGGACTGCAACCGAGGACCACCGCGAGGACTGCCGACATTGAGGACCACTGAGGCCGCCATAGATGACCACCGATGAGGATCGCCACATCTAGGAAGACCACTCCGGACCTCCACTCCGTGCTGCATTTGCTGTGGATGAAGATGATGGACCCACCTGGAAGAAGACCTTCTCCGCCGGACTTCTGAAACCATGAGTACCTATTTGGGGCTTTAGTGTTATGTTTTTTTTATTAAAAAAAAATATGTTTGTTTTTTTAGATTAGGGTTTATTGGGCAATTTGCAAAAGAGCTGAATGCCCTTTAAAGGGCAATGTCCATACAAATGCCCCTTTAGGGGCAATAGGTAGTTTAGGTTTATTAGTGTTAGGTTTTTTTATGTTGGGGGGTTTGGTGGGTGGGGGTTTTTTTCTGTTAGGGGGGACTGTTTATTTTTAATGTAAAAGAGCGGATTTCTTTAGGGCAATGCCCTACAAAATGCCCTTTTCAGGGCTATTGATAGTTTATTCTTAGATTAGAGGGTGTTTTTATTTTGGGGGGACTTTTTTATTTTCATAGGGATTAGGTTTACTTTTTATATTTTGGATAGTGTTTATTTTTTTCTGTATTTTTACTTTTTTATTTTTTTGTAGCTTGGGGGTTACATTCACATGTAGACTGCCCTTTGGGCAGGCTTATCAACTAGTCTATACCATAATCATGTTTGTAACGCATCCATCGCCAGTTGAACATGCAGCCTCAAAGGAATGTTGGCTGCGTGAGGCAGCCAAAAGAATGTGGATTCTTTTACCACCCTGCCATTTTCGGAAATCCACCTGTATGCAGCATAGGCAAACCCGAAGCCTTAAAAAAAAAACACGCAACCGCCTGCATGAAATAACTAAAAAACACGTAACCGCCCGCAAGAAATAAAAATAAAAACACGTAACTGCCCACACAATGTATAAAAAAAACACCTTACCTCCCGTACGAAGTATTAACAAACACCTAAACCGTTAACCCCCACATTGCAAAACAATAAAGTAATTAACCCCTAATCCGCATATAACAATTAAAATATTATCCCCTTAACCATTAACCACCCACATTACAAAAAACCTAATGAACCTATTAACCCCTAAACCGCAAAACCCCCACATCACAATAAACCTATTTAACCTATTAACTCTTAAACCGCCAACCCCCCACATCGCAATAAACCTAATTAACCTATCAACCCCTAAACCGCCAAACACCCACATTGCAATCAACCTAATTAACCTATAAACCACCAAACCTCTCACAACACAAATAACAGACTACTAGATTATGAGTTTTGCGTTGCGGCTTTTAACGCTGAAATAATGGGAGTCATGTCGGTATAGCTATACCGCAAGCATTGTAGCCTGTAATGCAACGTCAATTCCGCACTCAAAAAAATTAAGTTTTTGCGTGGGATTTCCATAGCGCTGGTATTACAGGTTGTGCGGTCCAGCTAAAATGCTTGCATTACAGCCTACACTGAAACAATCCATACCACCATCTGAGAGCAGTAGTTATGGATTTTGTGTAACAAAAATGTTTCACAAAACTCATAACTAAAGTGTTACAAAGTACACTAACACCCATAAACTACATATTAACCCTTTAATCTGCTGCACTCCTGCATTGCAAACATTATAATAAACTTATTAAGCCCTAATCTGCTGCCCTCCCACATTGTGGCTATTAAATAAACCTATAAACCACTAATCTGCTGCCCACCCACATTGCCAACACTATTTTAATTTATTGACTCCTATTTCGCCTCTTCCCAAAACTGCCGCCACTATTATAAAGTTATTAACTGCTTTTCCGCTGCTCCGCAACATTGCAGCCACTAAATAAAGTTGTTAACCCCTAAACCTAACACCCCCTAACTTTAAATTAATTTATAATATAACTCTATTTAAATACTTAAAAATGTACCTGTGGAATAAAAATAAACCTGACATTAAACTATAAATAAACCTAACATAACTAATCTAATAAAATTAAAAAAAACTACCAATTAAAATATCTAAACTACTGTACATTTTTTTAAAAAACGAACACTACAAAAAATTTTTTTAAAAAACTGATATTACGAAAAATTGAAATTATCTAAGTTTAACAAAAATAACAAACACTAAAATCACAAAAAATAAAAAAAAGCTAAGATTAAAAAAATAAAATAAACAAAATTATCAAAAATAAAAACAAATAACCTAATCTAATAGCCCTATAAAAATATAAAAGCCCCCAAAATAAAAAAAACCCTAATCTAACAAAATAAAACCACCCCTAGCCTACAATAAACTACCAATAGCCCTTAAATGGGGCTTCTGTAGGGCATTGCCCTAAAGAAATCAGCTCTTTTACCTTTAAAAAAATACAAAGTCCCCCCCCCCAACAGTAAAACCCACCACCCAACCAATCCCCAAAATAAAAAACCTAACTCTAACTAAAAAAATACCTAAAGGGGCATTTGTATGGGCATTGCCCTTAAAAGGGCATTCAGCTCTTTTAAAAAAGCCCAAACCCTAATCGAAAAAACAAACACTAACCCCAGAAGATCTACTCACGGTTTCTGAAGTCCGGACATCCAGGCGGCGAGGTCTTCATCCATCCCTGGGAATGTCTTCTATCTTCATCCCGGCGGTGCAGAGCGGAGCTATCTTGGATACCATCTTGCATGGAGCGTCCTCTTCATACAGTCGCCGCTGTACACTGAAGTTGAATGCTAGGTAGCCGTTTCAAAAAGCCATCCCAAGCATTCCTATTGGCTGATTTGATTCTACAAATTCAAATCAGCCATTAGGATGAGAGCTACTGAAATCCTATTGGCTGTTTGGAACAGCCAATAGAATTTTTTAGAAGCTCTCATCCTATTGACTGAGTTGAATTTGAAGAATCAAATCAGTCAATAGGAATGCAAGGGACACCATTTTGAAATGGCTACCTTGCATTCAACTTCAGTGTACAGCGGTGACTGTATGAAGAGGATGCTCCACGTAGGATGGGATCCAGGATAGCTCCGCTCCGTGCCACCGGTATGAAGATAGAAGATGCCCCCAGGATGGATGAAGACCTCCCTGTCTGGATGAAGAACTTGCCGCCTGGATGAAGACTTCTCGCCACCTGGATGTCCGGATTTCAATAAACCATGAGTAGATCTTCTGGGGTTAGTGTTAGGTTTTTTTAAAAAATTTTGGGATGGGATTTTTTTTAGATTAGGGTTTGGGCTTTTTTAAAAGAGCTGAATGCCCTTCAAAGGGCAAATTAAAATAGATAAATGCCCTTTTAATGGGTAGCTTAGGTTTTTTTTAGAGTTAGGTTTTTTATTTTGGGGGGTTTGTTGGGGGGACTGTTGGGGGGACTTTGTATTTTTTTTACAGGTAAAAGAGCTGATTTCTTTAAGGTAATGCCCCACAAAAGGCACTTTTAATGGCTATGGGTAGTTTATTGTAGGCTAGGGGGTGTTTTTATTTTGGGGGGGCTTTTTTATTTTTATAGGGCTATTAGATTAGGTGTAATTGCTTTTATTTTTGATAATTTCATTTTTTATTTTTTTTGTAATCTTAGTGGGGGGGGGGTTTATCGTGATGTTAGTGTTCTATTGCAAAGGATCCTTTTAGTAAATATTGCCAATAGGGCATGCATAGTAAACACCTCTCTGTGATGCAGTTACGTCAGGAGCTTGGAATATTTTGACAGTGATTTTTATGTAGTGTCACAGTGATCTGTATATAATGTAAATGTGATCATTATTTTGTATCACAGTTATCTGTATATTGTGTGATGGCTATCTGTATATTGTATGTCATCTATGTATAATGTGACAGTGATTTTTATGTAGTGTCACAGTGATCTGTGTGACAGTGAACATAACACTTGAACTGCTTGTGCAAATCTTTTTTTTTTAATTAAGAAAAACTATAATATTTACAATAAAAAAAGTAAAATATCACCACAATAAAGGCAAAACAAAAAACAAAGCATAACATTTCACAAGACAAAAATAACTTCCTTCAGGGGCGGAGCCTACACTCAAAGCGGCTGGACGCGTCTTCATGAAGCTCTGTGAGTTTTTACAAATATATGGCAAATTACCTACAGCAAACTGATGCTATCCTAAAATCACGAACAGGATTAAGTTCTTGGGGTTGGTTAGACTCTAAGAGCAGAAGATTGGACTGTGTTTTGCCTATGCTCTTTGAGTCAGCCACGCTGCAGACTTTCACACAGGCCTAGAAGCCATTATACAGCTACGCAGTGCTAAATAAGAAACATGAACCCTGTGTGGATGTGAAGTGTGGGTCTGGGGCTGCCGCACATTGACCCCCCCCGTACTCCGGGGTTACGATATCCAGTATTTGGATAACAATCTTTGCAATTGCAAGAACTGTACAAGTTTCCATAGCAGACAAGGGAATACTGATGATTACTACCCAGATGGCTATGGCAGCGGTGGATAGATGGGAACAGGAGATGCAGAATATGTTACGGCACCATTTTGAGGACCTGGAGAGGCAGCTATGCCAGATCTTGGAGTCAGGAGGACTTATGCCCCCGGAGGAATCAACAGCTTCATGCATTGTAGAAAGGGCTACAGAACCAGCTGGGGATATCTCGGAGCTGGAGAGACATATGCCTCAGCGTTCCCCGAGTCCACCTAGCACAGTGGGGAACTCCAGACCGCTCCAGCTGATTCAGAGCAACTGCAAAGTCTCCCTGAGCACCCCCGTTGTTACAGCGGGACCTACAGATCTTTCTGTCTACCCCCTACAATCACCGGTCTCCTATGCACCTTCGCCATCGACCGTCCAAACAAAAATGGATTAGTCTGGCTCATTCCCAACATTTTGGGATCTATCTACAGAGGGGAGTCTGTCCTGGAGGAGGTCGGCTGCGGCACTAATGCCGACGAAGAAGTACAGTGCTCCTGCATACACAGAGCGGTCACGATATACAGATATGAAGTCCGCAATGCACTACAATATGCCTACAGTATTTGGAGGGCTTTTTTGTCAGGATCGCCCTATGACAAGAGCTGGGGAAATATTATCCTTGCTTGTTACACGACAAGATCTGCTGTTGAACTCAGTGCTACCTAACTGGGACCCTGGAGGTCCATGCCTGTTAAACTATACACAATACCGGGGTCTTTTGGGCATGAGAGGTCGATCCGGAATCGGCTAGATACTTTACTTTTACAAAGGTGGGAGCCGTAGACACTACCGTAGTCAGTCTGCTTATGATTTCCCCACAGGAACTCCTACTTTGACATCTTATATTGACTTCATATGACAAATATCCTTCTAAACCTGTCCGCATAACCCCCTTCAAGTTTACTGACAAAGCTTGTTAGTTCAGTACTGTGTTTGTGCAGATATCAATTTCGGTCATTGTGGGATAGCCGCTTAAAAGGGAGTTAAGGTTTTACACCCAGCCTCAGCAATGCTCTTGCGGGTCAGTTCTCCTACGGGGCGTGCATGCTCTCTGGGAGTGATGATGGGCAATTGCAGGGTTAATGCACTCACAGATTATATGCCACGTCTCTGCTTAGCCGCGGTACTGAGCCATATGCCCCCCTATTATAATAACTTGCTGCGGGACTAATTAGAAACCCTTACTGTGAGCTCTCTAATGTTTAAGTTATAATCTTTCTCCTGAACGCCTCCGTAACAGCAGCACCTGCTGCATATTATACCACAGCTATGTACCCTTAAGAATCCCTTACCCATTATAGCAAATGACTCCTTATGCCGTTAACCAAATTAACTCTTTGATTGGAATATTCAGGACATCTCCCTAACCCATGCACCCCTACACTTATTTTGTTATTTTACTTATATTATCCATGCCCATATATTTTGTATACCTATAGTTATTAGTATAGTTGTTTCCTTCTTATGAGATTAATTGATCGCATTTCCATAGTCATTAAATGTGCTTAAAGTTTACTATTCCCCAAACCAACTGCTTGCAATTGGGGTCCAAAAGTGGCCCATTCAGTTATTTTCTTTGTACCCCCTAACTGTTCCCTATTAAGTTTTTAACTATTTACAGGAGGTCCAAGAGAGGCCTCTATTTATCATAGAGGGAAGCCATTGTTTACGATTGTATACTATATTTCAAGGGGACTCTCCTTAAATTAAAAACCTGAGGTTATCTTATATTGGTATATTTGAGTGATTATCTGTTTGAACATTGTGAAATTTAATAGGCATATCGTGTAGTGATTACCCTATGCTTTTGAAACCAAGTCTTTATTTACCTGTACCATGTTTTTGTATTCTTTCTGTTTTCGCTTTAACACCTCAATAAAAATATTATAAAAAAAAAAAAATAACTTCCTTCAGAGAAAAAATCCATGACACTTAGAGACTAAAGAAAACCCTATTACTATCCTTTCATACTGTCCCTCAAAATTAACCTAACACTAACCTTCAACGAGCTCACAACCATAACACTTACCAAAAACCTAAATATCGTCCCTTTAGCTATCCCTATGAACCCTTACATACCCTTTATTAAAAAACACATTTAGGGCTCGAATTATTAAGCCATTCGCCCACATACGACTGCAGGTTCTCACTGCTTCCTAGCCTCTTCTCCACCTCTTCTCCACTTCTTAGGTGGAGAATTTCAATCTCCCTGGTCTTGTTGTGATTGGCTGTGCACAGGCAGGGGGTGGTGTTGCACAAGAGCACACAAGAGCGCAAAATAGCGCTATTGTGCAATGCTGAATTCCGGCAGGAAATTTCTGCCTGCCAGAGGCGAACTGGAATGGACAGGGGTGCATATGTAAGCCCCTCTCCACCCTAGCTTGAAAAATTTAATGCTTAGTAAAATCAAAAAGTGCTTAACACTGAACAATCCCCAAATCACAAAAAAACTAACTATATACAAAATGATTTACACCTCTGTATTCCATATACCCCAAATATTCTCAACCTCTTCATATCAAGAGAAAAATATAACCTTCCACGGATCATACAAACTAAAATATTATGCCTATTCTACTGCTCATGTAACATTGAACTCATAGGTCACATGCCCTGGTCACCATATTCCTTTTTGTGACTAATTTTGACAAACGTTTGAAAATCTTCTTTGGAGCCGCTTACTGTTATGTTAAACTTGTCTTCGTTACTGTAATGGTATATATGTTTACCTTTTAACCTCTATTGAGATTTGCTAATGAGGGATCTCAATTGCAGAACTATGTGAACAGATTGTATTCACTAGAAGATAAATTGTAGTTTGTATCACAGAGATGTTATTTACCAGTATGGAGTAATGATAACTCTTTGAATTGCTAGAGTAGAACTTGCAAGTTTGTATCTTTCAGCACAGCTATAGGCAATACTGTAGTTCATCACTGCAATTAAATATAGTGTTTGTTGGTTATAAGCTTCACTACAATCTCAGGATAATAAACAAAGGAAATATGTTCTTGCAGTTTTTATCTTTAAGCACTGCTGCACAGCATGATTGAGTGTCTCTGTAGTGCTCTGGAGGTCTGCCTTTAAGCTCTTAGATTAGACTGAAAATGTTACCTTCCTGCTATATCAAGCCGGATAATCAGCGGTGCGTGTTTTACTTAGCTGCATAGAAGTAGTGTGAGAGTTGCCGAATAGTATGAACAGAGGTCCGTCACGTCACGGAGGGGGGAGTGGCTTCGTTCCGGTCTCCATACCTGGCGATCAAATTGTTTGGTTTTAGGAAACCCGTTGATTATTTGTTACAATGCCTTGTGGAGGAGTACTTAGTAAGTCCTGATTTGATCTGTAGTGTAAAACCAGATTAGAGCTCAGCGTCTGTAAGAACCAGGAGTGTCCGGGGAAGATATGTGTCTCTGTTAGATAGTTCTGTGAACAGTGACAGCCTGAAAAGTGTGCAGGAATCCGGTTCACTCTATGAAATATAGGTTGTAATCAAAGTAGTTCAAATAATGGCTAGTTGTAATTGCTCTGTAAGACTTGGAGCTGAGATATAGTACAACTTATCTCTGTAGTTGCAAACAAAATACTAAGCACCTGGTTACAGGTGCATAGGGCATTTAAAGACTGTGTAGGAGGAGTCTGATTAAAGGGACAGACCTGACACTTACATTACAGATGTGAAACTTGGTGTGCTAATACAGATGTGAAACTTTCTGTGTTAATACAGATGTGAAACTTGCTGTATTAAAACAAATGTGAAACTTGCTGTGTAGTATATCATTCTGAACCTATCTAAAAAGACAGTCCAACCTCAGAATACCAAGAAATTTTCATCTGAAAAAAGGATTTGTACAGCAAACCCCAAACGTACGTTTCGGCCTATGTGGGCCTCATCAGTGGAGGTGCAGCCATATACTAAGCACAGTGAGCAAGAGGTCCACGTCTGCTTGGCCTCATTACCCTTAGGGGAGACTAAAATACATAGATAAATGCTCAACTAAGAATGGATGAAGCTTTATATCCCACCCTTTCGGATGGTACCCACCCAGTGTGTATCCTCCTTCTGCCTAATCTGTGCTTTTAACAGAAGAGATCTTTCCTATAGTAAATCAGTATGACTCATCCCAAAGGACAGTTCAGCCCAAAATACCAGCAAATCTCATCTGAACAAAGGATTTGTTCAGCAAACCCCAGACGGACGTTTCCGCCTATTTGGGCCTCGTTAATTGAGATGCAGCTATATTCTTCTAGGCACAGTGAGCAAGGGGTCCACATATGCTTACCCCATCGGTGCATTCTGTGCTATTCACAGAAGAGAACTTTCCTGTAGTATATCAGTCTGATCCCATCCAAAAAGACAGTCCAGCCTAAGAATACCAAGAAATTTTCATCTGAACAAAGGATTTGTACAGCAAACCCCAAACGTACGTTTCGGCCTATGTGGGCCTCATCAGTGGAGGTGCAGCCATATACTAAGCACAGTGAGCAAGAGGACCACATCTGGTTGGACTCATTACCCTTAGGGGAAACTAAAATACAAATATAAATGCTCAACTGGGAATGGATGAAGCGTTATAGCCCATCCTTTGGGATGGTACCCACCCATTGTGAATCCTCTTTCTGCCTAATCTGTGCTTTTAACAGAAGAGATCTTTACTATGGTAAATTAGTCTGACCCATCCCAAAGGACAGTTCAGCCCAAAATACTAGGCAATTCTCATCTTAACAAAGGATTTGTACAGCAAACCCCAGACGTATGTTTATTCCTATTTGGGCCTTGTTAATGGAGGTGCAGCTATATTTTTCTAGGCACAGTGAGCCAGGGGTCCACATATGCTTACCCCATTACCCTTAGAGAGACTGAAATTAAAAAAAAGTGCTGAACTGGGATGGTTACCCACCCAGGGTGTTATCTCTTTCTGCCCATTCGGTGCTCTTTACAAAAGAGAGCTTTCTTGTAGTATATCAGTTTGAACCCATCTAAAAAGACAGTCCAACCTCAGACTATTAAGAAATTTTAATCTGAACAAAGGATTTGTACAGCAAACCCCAAACGTACGTTTCGGCCTATGTGGGCCTCATCAGTGGAGGTGCAGCCATATACTAAGCACAGTGAGCAAGAGGTCCATGTGTTGTAGGCCTCATTATAGGGGAGACTAAAATACAAAGATAAATGCTCAACTGGGTATGGATGAAGCTTTATAGTCCACCCTTTGGTATGGTACCCACCCAGTGTATCCTTTTTTTGCCTAATCTGTGCTTTTAACAGAAGAAATCTTTCCTATTGTAAATCAGTCTGACCCATCCCAAAGGACAGTACAGACAAAAATACCAGGCAATTCTCATCTCAACAAAGGATTTGTACAGCAAACCCCAGACGTACGTTTCTTTCTATTTTGGCCTCATTAATGGAGGTGCAGCTATATTCTTCTATGCACAGTGAGCCAGGGGTCCACATATGCTTACCCCATTACCCTTAGAAAGACTGAAATTAAAAAAAAAGTGCTTTACTGGGGATGGTTACTCACCCGGGTTGTTATCTCTTTCTGCCCATTCGATGCTCTTTACAAAAGAGAACTTTCTTGTAGTATATCAGTCTGAACCCATCTAAAAAGACAGTCCAATCTCAGAATACCAAGAAATTTTAATCTGAACAAAGGATTTCAACCCCAAACGTACGTTTCGGCCTATGTGGGCCTCATCAGTGGAGGTGCAGCCATATACTAAGCACAGTAAGCAAGAGGTCCATGTCTTGTAGGCCTCATTACCCTTAGGGGAGACTAAAATACAAATATAAATGCTCAACTGGGAATGGATGAAGCTTTATATCCCACCCTTTGGGATGGTACCCACCCAGTGTGTATCCTCTTTCTGCCTTATCTGTGCTTTTAACAGAAGAGATCTTTCCTATGGTAAATCAGTCTGACCCATCCCAAAGGACAGTTCAGCCCAAAATACCAGGCAATTCTCATCTCAACAAAGGATTTGTACAGCAAACCCCAGACGTACGTTTCCGCCTATTTGGGCCTCGTTAATTGAGGTGCAGCTATATTCTTCTAGTCACAGTGAGCAAGGGGTCCATATATGCTTACCCCATCGGTGCATTCTGTGCTATTCACAGAAGAGAACTTTCCTGTAGTATATCAGTCTGATCCCATCCAAAAAGACAGTCCAGCCTAAGAATACCAAGAAATTTTCATCTGAACAAAGGATTTGTACAGCAAACCCCAAACGTACGTTTCGGCCTATGTGGGCCTCATCAGTGGAGGTGCAGCCATATACTAAGCACAGTGAGCAAGAGGACCACATCTGGTTGGACTCATTACGCTTAGGGGAAACTAAAATACAAATATAAATGCTCAACTGGGAATGGATGAAGCTTTATAGCCCAACCTTTGGGATGGTATCCACCAATTGTGTATCCTCTTTCTGCCTAATCTGTGATTTTAACAGAAGAGATCTTTCCTATGGTAAATCAGTCTGACCCATCCCAAAGGACAGTTCAGCCCAAAATACCAGGCAATTCTCATCTCAACAAAGGATTTGTACAGCAAACCCCAGACGTACGTTTCCGCCTATTTGGGCCTCGTTAATTGAGGTGCAGCTATATTCTTCTAGTCACAGTGAGCAAGGGGTCCATATATGCTTACCCCATCGGTGCATTCTGTGCTATTCACAGAAGAGAACTTTCCTGTAGTATATCAGTCTGATCCCATCCAAAAAGACAGTCCAGCCTAAGAATACCAAGAAATTTTCATCTGAACAAAGGATTTGTACAGCAAACCCCAAGCGTACGTTTCGGCCTATGTGGGCCTCATCAGTGGAGGTGCAGCCATATACTAAGCACAGTGAGCAAGAGGACCACATCTGGTTGGACTCATTACGCTTAGGGGAAACTAAAATACAAATATAAATGCTCAACTGGGAATGGATGAAGCTTTATAGCCCAACCTTTGGGATGGTATCCACCAATTGTGTATCCTCTTTCTGCCTAATCTGTGATTTTAACAGAAGAGATCTTTCCTATGGTAAATCAGTCTGACCCATCCCAAAGGACAGTTCAGCCCAAAATACCAGGCAATTCTCATCTCAACAAAGGATTTGTACAGCAAACCCCAGACGTACGTTTCCGCCTATTTGGGCCTCGTTAATTGAGGTGCAGCTATATTCTTCTAGTCACAGTGAGCAAGGGGTCCATATATGCTTACCCCATCGGTGCATTCTGTGCTATTCACAGAAGAGAACTTTCCTGTAGTATATCAGTCTGATCCCATCCAAAAAGACAGTCCAGCCTAAGAATACCAAGAAATTTTCATCTGAACAAAGGATTTGTACAGCAAACCCCAAACGTACGTTTCGGCCTATGTGGACCTCATCAGTGGAGGTGCAGCCATATACTAAGCACAGTAAGCAAGAGGTCCATGTCTTGTAGGCCTCATTACCCTTAGGGGAGACTAAAATACAAATATAAATGCTCAACTGGGAATGGATGAAGCTTTATATCCCACCCTTTGGGATGGTACCCACCCAGTGTGTATCCTCTTTCTGCCTAATCTGTGCTTTTAACAGAAGAGATCTTTCCTATGGTAAATCAGTCTGACCGATCCCAAAGGACAGTTCAGCCCAAAATACCAGGCAATTCTCATCTCAACAAAGGATTTGTACAGCAAACCCCAGACGTACGTTTCCGCCTATTTGGGCCTCGTTAATTGAGGTGCAGCTATATTCTTCTAGGCACAGTGATCAAGGGGTCCACATATGCTTACCCCATCGGTGCATTCTGTGCTATTCACAGAAGAGAACTTTCCTGTAGTATATCAGTCTGATCCCATCCAAAAAGACAGTCCAGCCTAAGAATACCAAGAAATTTTCATCTGAACAAAGGATTTGTACAGCAAACCCCAAACGTACGTTTCGGCCTATGTGGGCCTCATCAGTGGAGGTGCAGCCATATACTATGCACAGTGAGCAAGAGGACCACATCTGGTTGGACTCATTACCCTTAGGGGAAACTAAAATACAAATATACATGATCAACTGGGAATGGATGAAGCTTTATAGCCCAACCTTTGGGATGGTACCCAGCCATTGTGTATCCTCTTTCTGCCTAATCTGTGCTTTTAACAGAAGAGATATTTCCTATTGTAAATCAGTCTGACCCATCCCAAGGGACAGTTCAGCCCAAAATACCAGGCAATTCTCATCTCAACAAAGGATTTGTACAGCAAACCCCAGACGTACGTTTCCTCCTCTTATATGTGCCTCATTAATGGAGGTGCAGCTATATTCTTCTAGGCACAGTCAGCCAGCGGTCCACATATGCTTATCCTATTACCCTTAAAGAAATTGAAATTAAAAAAAAGTGCTGAACTGGGGATGGATACCCACCCGGGGTGTTATCTCTTTCTGCCCGTTCGGTGCTCTTTACAAAAGAGAACTTTCTTGTAGTATATCAATCTAAATCCATCTAAAAAGACAGTCCAACCTCAGAAAACCAAGAAATTTTAATCTGAACAAAGGATTTGTACAGCAAACCCCAAACGTACGTTTCGGCCTATGTGGGCCTCATCAGTGGAGGTGCAGCCATATACTAAGCACAGTGAGCAAGAGGTCCATGCCTGGTTGGACTTATTGCCCTTAGGGGAAACTAACATACAAGATAAATGCTTAGTTGGGAATGGATGAAGCTTTATAGCCCACCCTTTGGGATGGTACCCACCCAGTGTGTAATCCTCTTTCTGCCTAATCTGTGCTTTTAACAGAAGAGATCTTTCCTAAGGTAAATCAGTCTAACTTATTCCAATGGAAAGTCCAGCCCAAAATACCAGGCAATTCTCATCTGAACAAAGGATTTGTACAGCAAACCCCAGACATACGTTTCCGCCTATTTAGGCATCGTTAATGGAGGTGCAGTTATATTCTTCTAGGTACAGTGAACAAGGGCTCCACATATGCTTACCCCATTACCCTTAGAGAGACTGAAATTCAAAGAGAAGTGCTGAACTGGGAACGGCCATGCATACTTACACATGTATGGCTTAATCTTTGAGACAAGCATATGCTACTGGAAGGATCAACAGGGTAGCCCCCCCCGTGGTTAGCAGAGGGCCACAGGGAAGGCAGCAGTGGACCGCACCACCTCCCCCAGGAGGGCCTCCACTCCACCTGCTTCTCACCAGGAGAGGTTAGGGTGGTCCCAGTGCCCTGCAATCTGGAGGACAGTCATTTGCATTGAAGGGAGGATAGTCACAGAGACGAGGGAGCATACAAAGAAGACAAAACTTTTGCTGAACCTCAGGAGGGAACCCTTCTGACGTTGCAATGGTAATGGACTTATTTACCAACGAAGGGAACCAGGAGAACCCAAGAATAATAACCCTTCAATACAGAGGGGAGACTGGGGAGGCACACTGACTCGACATGGAAGTTTCTCACAGCCATCAGAGTATGCTCTACATTTCTGAAATCCCTGTCGCTGAAAATCTCCTCAAGGGTGCCTCAAGGATGTCTTGAAGGGGGCTGGGGCCCCCCCTTCTCAGGGAGTTGATTGCTAAGTATGCTTGGCTTGTGGAACTCTGGCTCAGCCCCAGGGGCCATGCACCATCCCTCACTCTCAAGTACTGGAAGTCAGTGGGCATAAACTTGTCCTGGGTGAAGGCAGCATATGGGAAGGAAACCTGATGCTCCAGCCCTTGCAGAGGGCACTGAGCTTTCAGGGGAGCCACCCAGAAATCCTTTACTAACCTTCTGGAGCTATGGCTCAGCTGAGGGGCCAAGCCCTCAATGAAATGCTTAATAGCCCACCCTATGTGATGGTGCCCACCCAGGATGCAAGCTCATCTGAACAAATAATTTTTACAGCTAATCCCAGATGTTTTTCTTTTTTTAGGTGGCTAAGAAATATACTTATTATTATTTATTGTCAGGATTATTATTATTATTATTTTTATTATTAGGTGACAAAGCTACGAAGTTTCTGGACAACCTATTGTTATTGACAGCATTATTATTATTAGGTGACAAAGCTATGAAGTTGCTGAACAACCTATTGTTACTGTCAGGATTATTATTATTAGGTGACAAAGCTATGAAGTTGCTGGATAATTTATTGTTATTGTAAGGATTATTATTATTATTATTAGGTGATAAAGTTACGAAGTTGCTGGACAACCTATTGTTATTGACAGCATTATTATTATTATTATAAAGTGGCAAAGCTATAAAGTTGCTGAACAACCTATTGTTACTGTCAGGATTATTATTATCAGGTGACAAAGCTATAAAGTTGCTGGATAATTTATTGTTATTGTAAGGATTATTATTAGGTGATAAAGCTACGAAGTTGCTGGACAACCTATTGTTATTAGGATTATTATTATTATTAGGTGACAAAGCTATGAAGTTGCATGACAACCTATTGTTATTGTCAGGATTATTATCTATATATATAAAAGAAGTCCTGACTGACTGACTGATTGACTCATCAACGCACAGCTCAAACCGTTTAACCTAGGAACATAAAATTTGGAAGGTACGTTGTTTTTATGACGTAGGCCCCCTGCTAAGGACGGATTTTTGGAAATTACTTACCTAAGCGGGTGAAAAAGATGGTGAACTATTTAATGAAAATACCTATATCTCAAAAACAATCATGTTACAGACGTGAAAATTGGTATTCTCATTGAAAAATAAAGAAACAAGTGTTTTACCATTTGCCCGAAATCCACTTAGGGGGGGTAAAAAGAGTGGGGGTCTGATTTATGAGGATACCTATATCTCAAAAACCGACAATGTTACAGACGTGAAAATTGGTATTTAGATTCTCCTTGAAAAATAAACACTTGTTTTACCATTTCTCCAAAATCCACTTAAGGAGGGGGGTCAAAAGAAGGGGGGCTGATTTATGAGAATACATATATCTCAAAACCCGACAATGTTACAGATGTGAAAATTCGTATTTAGATTCTCCTTTAGAATTAAAGGAACATGTGTTTTACCATTTCCTGAAATCCACTTAAGGGGGTCAAAAGTGGGGACTGATTGATGAGGATAACTTTATCTCAAACACCAAAGATGTCACAGACGTGAAAATTGGTATTTAGATTCAACTTGAAAAATAAAGAAAAACCTGTTTGACCATTTCTCCAAAATGCACTTAAGGGGGGGTCAAAAGAGTGGGGGCTGATTTATGGGGATACCTATATCTCAAAAACCGACGATGTTACAAACGTGAAAATTGTTATTTAGATTCTCCTTGAAAAATAAAGAAGCACGAGTTTTACCATTTCCCCAGAATCCACTTAAGGGGGGGTCAAAAGGGGGGCTGATTTATGAGGAAACCTATATCTCAAAAACCATCGATGTTATAGATGTGAAAATTGGAATTTAGATTCTCCTTGAAAAAATAAAGAAACAAGTGTTTTACCATTTCCCCAAAATCTACTTAAGGGGGGGTCAAAAGAGGGGGGCTGATTTATGATGATACCTATATCTCAAAAACCGACGATGTTACAGACGTGAAAATTGTTATTTAGATTCTCCTTGAAAAATAAAGAAACACATGTTTTACCATTTCTCCAAAATCCACTTAATGAGGGGTCAAAAGAGGGGGGGGCTGATTTATGAGGATACCTATATCTCAAAAACCGACGATGTTACAGACATAAAAATTGGTATTTAGATTCTCCTTGAAAAATAAAGAAACACGAGTTTTACCATTTCCCCAGAATCCACTTAAGGGGGGGGGGGTCCAAAGGGGGGCTGATTTATGCGTAAACCTATATCTCAAAAACCATCAATATTATAGATGTGAAAATTGGTATTTAGATTCTCCTTGAAAAATAAAGAAACAAGTGTTTTACCATTTTTCCAAAATCCACTTAAGGGGAATCAAAAGAGGGGGGGGGGGGCTGATTTATGAGGATACCTATATCTCAAAAACTGACGATGTTACAGACTTGAAAATTGTTATTTAGATTCTCCTTGAAAAATAAAGAAACACTTGTTTTACCATTTCTCCAAAATCCATTTAAGGAGGGGTCAAAAGGATTTATAAAGATACCTATATATCAAAAACCGACAATTTTACAGATGTGAAAATTGGTATTTAGATTCTCCTTAAAAAATAAAGGAATATGTGTTTTACCATTTCCCCAAATTCCACTTAAGGAGGTAAAAGAAGGGGGGCTACTTTATGAGGATACCTATATCTCAAAAACCGACAATGTTACAGACGTGAAAATTAGTATTTAGATTCTCCTTGAAAAACAAAGAAACACATGTTTTTCCATTTCTCCAAAATCCACTTAAGGGGGGGTCAAAAGATGGGGGGCTGTTTTATGAGGATATCTATATCTCAAAAAACGACATTGTTAGAGACGTGCAAATTGGTATTTATATTCTCCTTGAAAAATACAGAAACATGTGTTTTACCATTTCCCCAAAATCCACTTAAGGGGGTCAAAAGAGGGGGGCTGATTTAATAGGATACCTATATCTCAAAAAACGATAATGTTACAGACGTGAAAATTAGTATTTAGATTCGCTTTGGAAAATAAAGAAACACATTTGTTTTACCATTTCCCAAGAATCCACTTTGGGGGAGGGGGGGCTGATTTATAAGGCAACCTATATTTCAAAAAACATAAATGTTACAGATGTGAAAATTGATATTTAGATTCTCCTTGAAAAATAAAGAAACAACTGTTTTACCATTTCCTCAGAATCCACTTAAGGGAAGGTCAAAAGAGGGGGGGCTGATTTATGAGGATACCTATATCTCAAAAACCGACGATGTTACAGACGTAAAAATTGGTATTTAGATTCTCCTTGAAAAATAAAGAAACACGAGTTTTACCATTTCCCCAGAAACCACTTAAGGGGGGGGGGGGTCCAAAGGGGGGGCTGATTTATGCGTAAAACCTATTTCTCAAAAAACATCGATATTATTGATGTGAAAATTGGTATTTAGATTCTCCTTGAAAAATAAAGAAACAAGTGTTTTACCATTTTTCCAAAATCCACTTAAGGGGAATCAAAAGAGGGGGGGCTGATTTATGAGGATACCTATATCTCAAAAACTGACGATGTTACAGACTTGAAAATTGTTATTTCGATTCTCCTTGAAAAATAAAGAAACACTTGTTTTACCATTTCTCCAAAATCCATTTTAGGAGGGGTCAAAAGAGGGGGGGTGATTTATAAAGATACCTATATATCAAAAACCGACAATGTTACAGATGTGAAAATTGGTATTTAGATTCTCCTTAAAAAATAAAGGAATATGTGTTTTACCATTTCCCCAAATTCCACTTAAGGAGGTAAAAGAAGGGGGGCTACTTTATGAGGATACCTATATCTCAAAAACCGACGATGTTACAGACGTGAAAATTGGTATTTAGATTCTCCTTGAAAAATAAAAGAAACATCTGTTTACCATTTCCCCAAAATCACCTTAAGGGGGGTCAATAGATGGGGGGCTAATTTATGAGGATACCTATATCTCAAAAACCGAGGATGTTACAGATGTGAAAATTGGTATTTAGATTTTCCTTGAAAAATAATGAAACGTGTTTTACCATTTCCCTCAAATATCCTTAAGGGGGGGGGGGTGAAAAGAGGGTGGGGGCTGATTTATGAGGATACCTATATCTCAAAAACAGTCAATGTTACAGATGCGAAAATTGGTATTTAGATTCTCCTTGAAAAATAAAGAAGCACATGTTTTACCATTTCCCGAACATCCACTTGGGGGGTCAAAAGAGGGGGGCTGATTTATGAGGATACCTATAACTCAAAACCTGACAATGTTACAGACGTGAAGATTGGTATTTATATTCTCCTTGAAAAATACAGTTACATGTTTTTATTATTTCCCCAAAATCCACTTAAGGGGGTCAAAAGAGGGGGGGGGCTGATTTATGAAGATACCTATATCTCAAAAACCGACAATGTTACAGACGTGAAAATTAGTATTTAGATTCTCCTTAAAAACAAAGAAACACATGTTTTACCATTTCTCCAAAATCCACTTAAGGGGGGGTCAAAAGATGGGGGGCTGTTTTATGAGGATATCTATATCTCAAAAAACAACATTGTTACAGACGTGCAAATTGATATTTATATCCTCCTTGAAAAATACAGAAACATGTGTTTTACCATTTCCCCAAAATCCACTTAAGGGGGTCAAAAGAGGGGGGCTGATTTAATAGGATACCTATATCTCAAAAAACGATAATGTTACAGACGTGAAAATTAGTATTTAGATTCGCTTTGGAAAATAAAGAAACACATTTGTTTTACCATTTCCCCAGAATCCACTTTGGGGGAGGGGGAGCTGATTTATAAGGAAACCTATATTTCAAAAAACATCAATGTTACAGATGTGAAAATTGGTATTTAGATTCTCGTTGAAAAATAAAGAAACAACTGTTTTACCATTTCCTCAGAATCCACTTAAGGGAAGGTCAAAAGAGGGGGGGGGCTGATTTATGAGGATTCCTATATCTAAAAAAAAATGACGATGTTACAGACGTGAAAATTAGTATTTAGATTCTCCTTGAAAAAAAAGAAACACTTGTTTTACCATTCCTCCAAAATCCAATTAAGTAGGGGTCAAAAGAGGGGGAAACTGATTTATTAGGATACCAATATCTCAAAAACTGACGATGTTACAGATGTTATAATTGGTATTTAGATTCTCCTTGAAAAACAAAGATACAAGTGTTTTACCATTTCTCCAAAATTCACTTAAGGGTGGTCAAAAGAGGGGGGGCTATATATATATATATATATATATATATATATATATACAGCCTGTATAACAGTGTAAATTTGCTGTCCCCTCAAAATAACTCAACACACAGCCATTAATGTCTAAACCGTTGGCAACAAAAGTAAGTACACCCCTAAGTGGAAATGTCCAAATTGGACACAATTAGCCATTTTCCCTCCCCGGTGTCATGTGACTCATTAGTGTTACAAGGTCTCAGGTGTGAATGGGGAGCAGGTGTGTCAAATTTGGTGTTATCGCTCTTACACTCTCTCATACTGGTCACTGTAAGTTCAACATGGCACCTCATGGCAAAGAACTCTCTGAGGATCTGATAAAAAAGAAGTGTTGCTATACATAAAGATGGCATAGGCTATAAGATTGCCAAGACCCTGAAACTGAGCTGCAGCACAGTTGGCAAGACCATACAGCGGTTTCACAGGACAGGTTCCACTCAGAACAGGCCTCGCCATGGTCGACCAAAGAAGTTGAGTGCACGTGCTCAGTGTCATATCCAGAGGCTGTCTTTGGGAAATAGACGTATGAGCTCTGCCAGCATTGCTGCAGAGGTTGAAGGGGTGGGGGTCAGCCTGTCAGTGCTCAGACCATACACCGCAAACTGCATCAAATTGGCCTGCATGGCTGTCGTCCGAGAAGGAAGCCTCTTCTAAAGATGATGCACAAGAAAGCCCGCAAACAGTTTGCTGAAGACAAGCAGACTAAGGACATGGATTACTGGAGTATGGTCCGATGACACCAACATAAACTTATTTGGTTCAGATGGTGTCAAAAGTGTGTGGTGGCAACCAGGTGAGGAGTACAAAGACAAGTGTGTCTTGTCTACAGTCAAGCATGGTGGTGAAAGTGTCATGGTCTGGGCCTGCATGAGTGCTGCTGGCAATGGGGAGCTACAGTTCATTGAGGGAACCATGAATGCCAACATGTACTGTGACATACTGAAGCATAGCATGATCACCTCCTTTCGGAGACTCGGCCCTGAGGGCAGTATTCCAACATGATAATGACCCCAAACACACTTCCAAGACGACCACTGTCTTGCTAAAGAAGCTAAGGGTAAAGGTGATGGACTGGCCAAGCATGTCTCCAGACCTAAACCCTATTGAGGATCTGTCGGGCATCCTCAAACGGAAGGTAGGGGAGCGCAAGGTCTCTAACATTCACCAGCTCCGTGATGTCATCATGGAGGAGGGGAAGAGGACTCCAGTGGCAACCTGTGAAGCTCTGGTTAACTCCATGCCCAAGAGGGTTAAAGGGACACTGAACCTAATTTTTTTCTTTCATGATTCAGATAGAGCATGCAATTTTAAGCAACTTTCTAATTCATTTTTATTATCATTTTTTCTTCGTTCTCTTGCTATCTTTATTTGAAAAAGAAGGCATCTAAGCTAAGGAGCCAGCCAATTTTTGGTTCAGAACCATGGAGAGCACTTGTTTATTAGTGCTGTCCAATCCAGGTTGTTCACCAAAAATGGGCCGGCATCTAAACTTACATTCTTGCTTTTCAAATAAACACACCAAGAGAATATATAAAATGTGATAATAGGAGTAAATTAGAAAGTTGCTTAAAATTGCATGCTCTATCTGAATCATGAAAGAAAAAATTTGGGTTCAGTGTCCCTTTAAGGCAGTGCTGGAAAATAATGGTGGCCACACAAAATATTGACACTTTGGGCCCAATTTGGACATTTCCACTTAGGGGTGTACTCACTTTTGTTGCCAACGGTTTAGACATTAATGGCTGTGTGTTGAGTTATTTTGAGGGGACAGCAAATTTACACTGGTATACAGGCTGAACACTACTTACATTGTAGCAAAGTGACATTTCTTCATTGTTGTCACATGAAAAGATATAATAAAATATTTACAAAAACTGTGAGGGGTGTACTCACTTTTGTGAGATACTGTATATATATATATATATATATATATATATATATATATATATATATATATATATATATATATGTGTGTGTGTGTGTGAGTGAAATAGAATATATCTCCACCAGGTGGGGATATAAGCTTTTGATTTTAGGAGCGCAAGGACACATACAATATATTGATATATAATAATACAACAATGTAATATTGGTGTAGATACGTTGCTGGAAAGTCTTAAATATCTCTGGGATGGTAAGGTGGCGATCAAAACTTGCTGCTATAAAGTTATATGCTAATAAAGTTGAATATCCTTTTCCCAGATATTCTATGAAGTTTATGTAAGGGGAGAAAAAATGGCTATAAGCTTAGCGCTTGGAATAGTTGCCACCCAGAACATATAATGAGTAAGGAGAATTGCATATATTAACAGTATACACAGTAACAACGGACCACATATAAATGAATACAAAGTAGAAAATGCAGCAAAAAAAAATGTGCAGCATTAAAAATGAACAGAAATCAGTAATATGTAATTTCAAGTCCAATACAAAGACCACATGTAAACATAAAAGTCCAAATTATGGTAATACAATAAGTTACACCAAACACCAGTGATAGAAAGCATTGAGATGATCCAATTATGAAAGAGCAGAGGTATGGAATACAAAGCCCCTATAAGGGATCGACTTACAAGAAGAAACCTCAATCATATGAGGTAAGGCAACTGCAAAGGATCAAGCTGTGGAGCTCTAGGCGAATCCCTGTTCTCATCAGATCTGTATAATGGAAAGTGGGCCGGTGGATACACTGTCAACCTCAGATCTTGTGTGGGTCAAACCTCAGTCGGTCAGGGGCTAAAATTTAAAATTGTATTTATTTGCACCTTCTTCATCAGAGGTAATTACCTCTGATGAAGAAGGTGCAAATAAATCAAATTCCTTCGAAACGCGTAAGGTATTATTGTACACTTAGTACAATCTCGTTTGCCCTATCCTGCTCTCCTGTTTGGAGTACCCGCTTTCTGGAAAAATGTCATTGTCAGCAATAACTCCGCTATCCACTGGAGATTACCCGGGACTGACTGTCTTACTTACATTTGTACGTGACAAACTGAATTGTTACCTCATTACATTGAGGTTCCTCTTTGTAAGTGTGTTTAATCTTTCTTTAAATACCATATATATTAAATGGTGTTGCGCTATTATTTTTTGTATGTTCTGTTTCTTACATACACCTTATGGGCATTTAACCCCTGACCGACTGAGGTTTGACCCACACAAGATCTGAGGTTGACAGTGTATCCACCGGCCCGCTTTCCATTATACAGATCTGATGAGAACAGGGATTCGCTTAGAGCTCCACAGCTTGATCCTTTTTTTTTTAAGTTGCCTTACCTCATATGATTAAGGGTTCTTCTTGTAAGTAGATCCCTTATAGGAGCTTCGTATTCCATACCTCTGCACTTTCATAATTGGATCATCTCCACACTTTCTATAACCAGTGTTTGGTGTAACGTATTGTATTACCATCATTTGGACTTTTATGTTTACATGTGGTCTTTGCATTGGACTTGAAATGACCTATTTCTGATTTCTGTTCATTTTTACTGCTGCATTTTTTTGTTGCATTTTCTACTTTGTATTCATTTATATGGTCCGTTGCTACTGTGTATACTGTTGATATACGCAATTCTCCTTACTCATTATATTTTCTGGGTGGCAACTATTCCAAGCGCTAAGCTTATAGCCAGTTTTTCTCCCCTCACATATATATATATTTGTATAATATATATCTATACTTATATATCTATATGAATATATACAGATATAGATATCTATTGTTTATACAGTATTGTGCAAAAGTCTTAAAGGGACACTGAATCAAATTTTTGATTCAGATAGAGCATGCAATTTTCAGCAACTTTCTAATTTACTCGTATTATTAATTTTTCTTCGTTCTCTTGCTATCTTTATTTGAAAAAGAAGGCATCTACACTTTTTTTGGTTCAGACCCTGGACAGCACTTTTTTATTGGTGGATACATTTATCCACCAATCAGCAAGAATAACCCAGATTGTTTTCAAAAAATGGGCCGGCATCTAAACTTACATTTTGCATTTCAAATAAAGATACCAAAAGAATGAAGAACATTTGATAATAGAAGTAAATTAGAAAGTTGCTTAAAATTGCATGCTCTATCTGAATCACAAAAGAAAAAAAATTGGGTTCAGTGTCCCTTTAAGCCACCATTAGATTTGTTGTTTTAGCAATGGTATAATGACCATATATAATTATTTCTCAGTCTCTTTATTAGAATATAACCAGAAAATTCAAGATATCTGTATGCAGTATTAAAAATCAGAAAAAATGCTTCTATAGGCTAAAGTGGCAAGTATTTAGTGTGACCTCCCCTTACACTTGAACAATACAGGAACCTGGCTCTCGTAAACCTAAATGGAATGGAACCCTGATTAATGTAATTTCTAGCGCCTGTATTTGTCCTACTATTTCATGTCAAAATGACTGCTGTGAAAAAGGTATATTACACTAGGTTTGTGCAAGATATGCTTGAGCATTACATACACATGTGGTATGAGATTAATGCATTGGAAGCTTGCTAATAAGACCAACTTTCAATTACATCATTCCTTTCAAAATGCCAAAGATCACAGAATGTGACAGACATAAAATCATACTTTTGCATCAGCAAGGCCACTCTCAAAGGGAAATCAGCAAACAAACTGGATACTCAAGATGTGGTATTCAAGCTGTTATAAAGAAATTTGAAGAATCAGGAGTGGTCAAGGACAAAAAAAGGACTAGAAGGACAATAAAACTTTCAAAATCTGATGAGTAGTTTCTCAGAGTTTCTTCTTTGAGAGACCAGAAGAAGTCCAGCAAGGACCTGGCTCAGCATCTGGCAGCTTCATCGGGATGCCAAGTTGACCCTTCTCTACAGACCGAAGAAGCTTAATCTGGAATGGTCTTTGTGGAAGGGTAGCAGCCAAGAATCCACTTTTTTGGAAGGGGAACAGGGTGAAAAGGCTAGGGTATGCTAAAGCTCACAAAGATTGGAATGAAGATCAGTGGAAAAGAGTGTTAGGGAGTCCAAGTTTAACATTTTTGGGTCCAATCGTCAACAATATGTGAGAAGAAGGGTTGGAGAGAGATGGAAGAATGAGTTCTTGCGGCCTTCAATGAAAAATGGTGGAGGGTCTGTCCTGATTTGAGGCTGCATTTCTTTTTTTCTTTTTTTTTTATTGAGAGACAATTTGCAAGGGTGACAGGTACAAGTAAACATTGCAAAATACACATAAGTCATTTACAAATTCTTACAACTGTACAGTAAAAATAAAATACAACCAGAGATTTCAAGTTACCAGAATACCTGCTCCCCATTTCCTAACAACATCTGTAAATATATAGAAATCTAAGGAGCACATAGACACTACATCCTGGGCTAATAAAGGCCTCTTTTGGCCTTTAAAACCAGCAGAATAAGACATAGAGGTTTGTTTAAATGGTGATAGGGCCACTCTTGGACTCTTGACTTACATTTCTAATCAACTCAAATAATTAAAACTTTTCTATATTTGACAACAACTATAAAACTAAATATATGTATGAGAAGGAAGTCCACTTTTGCATAGAATGAATAACATATATATTTTAAAAAAAGAAACATAGCAGTGGCGAATAATGTATATACCAATCAAAAAAAGTTTAAATACATGATGCACTCCACCTGAGTGTATAGCACCTAGAGCCTGGTTTCTCAACAGCCAGGCCGTGACAGCCCTGCTGGTGGGCTGCGACCTGTCATGCCCCAACTGCACACTCTGGCCCCACTCATGCCCCCACTGTGCACCAAGGGCAGACTGAGACCAATCAGGGCTCCAAGCTAAATTTAGGGAAGGGCCCCCCACTGTCTCACACTGACCACATTTATGTAAATTAACATGGTAGCATCTCTGCTCTGCCACCACCAGGCCCCCCAACTTCCAGAGCCAGGATCCCAAATGTCAAGGGCCAAAGACAGGACCCCCAACTCCATGGCCCTCACAGTGACAGGCCCCCGACAGGACCCCCCACACTCTAGGGTCCCCCGAGTAACAAACCCCACATCCAGGCACAAGGACCCCACAAAACCCACACTTAACTGCTTAGTTACTGATAGGGCAGCTGAAAACCCCAGCTAAAGCAACACACCAGGAGCCATGGAGATGCCATTTGTGGATGCCCCTACTTGCTGGTCCCTGGGTCCAGGTCCTATTTGCCTGGCTGAACAGTCTGCCCCTGCTGTGCACTATATATATAAAACTACCGGGCACTGGACATGTCCAGCTAAAATTTACCGGGCCTTGAGGTCACTTTAGTTGAGAACCACTGACCTAGAGGACAGGATATGTATGTTGGTGGTATATGTCAGCCGGAAGATATGTTTGAGCCCTTGTATACATCAAAACCAACACATATTCTAAGCATAAATTGCAGATTGCCATAAATGCTGTATATAAGTAAAATTAGGTAGATCCCTGCAAAAACAGGAAGCAACTAAGAAATACACATATAAACAACTACATTAGCAATGGCTTGTGTCAAGAGCTATAAACTGCCTCTTAATGAGACTATAATCTTCATTTCAGCAGGCTCAAACATGTATATCAAATAGAGATGGCATATATTTAAAAAGGACATTCTGTAAATAGTTGCCCAGTCTCAGATCTCTGTCAACAATAAATATGGTATAGGGGAGAGACTATACATTACTCTCCTCAGTTTCACATAAGGTCCTCTATATTGCTGTAATTAAGTTAGAGATTTATGGCATTTGCTGAAATACACCTGGCAATTATAATAAGCCATCAGATATGGATCTAGATAAGCAGCAATGGTACCCCTAGGGAACCCCCACACAGGGCCGCCACTAGAAATTTTGGGGCCCCTGAATTAACCATTGATCAGGGCCCCCCCCAGCTTTGACATGTGTAATTTTTGACCAAGTGACTAAAACGTATATGCACTTTATTCTTGAGTGTCTATTTAAACTTAGAAATATTGTAAAGGTAGTAACACACACACAGACACACTCATACACTGAAACACACACACACACACACAAGGATTCACATATAGACACTCTAGCAGACATGCAAAGGAACACACAAACACACTCAGACACAGACACTCAGCACTTGATTTCATTGACCTGAGAAGTAATGAGGTAGACTACAGTTTTGTAAAAAAAAAAAAAAAAAGGAGAGTTAAAAACAAAATATGGAGTACTGATTATCTTTCTGTAAAGGAAGATGACAACTAGATGATGACAACAGCATGCAGTGGCTGAAAGGAAGGGCCCTGAACTGCCTAAACAATAATTTAAAGGTTAAATGGTGGATTGGTGACTTCCGTTAAGGTCTCATTAGTCTCAAAGTCTGTAGAAAGATGTGAACAATCAGTAGTAAGGTCAAAACCTCCTACAAAGGAACAGACAACTGCAGAAATTAAGAGATTTCTTTTTAAAGAATCATATTTGCAAATGTGTAAACAAAAATAATTCCGTGAATTCAAAATTGTACATCAATGATCTGGGTAGATGGCTAGATGAAGAAAAGTACTTTTAAAAGGTTGACATATGGTTGTTTGTTTTTCCCCCATTTTCCCCAACCAAGAGCACCACTTCAAATATAGTGTACAAATGTTCCCATCTGTCAGCTGTACTTATGGATTTTGAAAATGCTGTACTCTATATGGTCTTGGTGAACCCATAATCTGTGGTACTCATACCATTAGATCTGGTTAAATGCAGGATTTAGGCTTGTTGGTATGTATTTCAAAATTAAGTCAGCTGTAGTGTAAACTGAACAGTTTTAAGTTAACCTGTCTCATTTCAAACACTGAGCAATCTTAGTCTGAGAGTATAACATTTTATGCAGATGTAAAAATCTTAGATAAAATGCTTCCTTGCATCTGGAAAGTCCTTACATAAAGGGGCAGTAAACTGGAATGTAATATATATATATATATATATATATATATATATGTCAAAAAATGAAGTTAAAGCAATTGGTGCAAAAAGCGGTTAAAAAGTAAATTTATTCGTGTAGTCACACAATTAAAACATGGGCGTAATGAAAAAAGCAAACAATTTTAGGCAACAAAAATAAGCACAAAGTAGGTTGCTGACATGTTTCGGCACAAAGCCGTAATCATAGCTAAAGAGTACACCTGTTACCAAGTTTAAGTACCCTACCTCTGATTCTAATAGGTTAAAAACAAAAATGCTCAAATTAACTCATTAGAGTAACATATTAATGTATCCAGCCTTGGGATTACAAGAAAAACCTTATTTGGTAATATAAGTGCCTATTGTTCAAAATTGAACTATTCTAACACTAAGCCAATTGCCTATACCAGCTTTTTATAATATTATGACCAATATATAAAACAGAGTAGTTAGCTTTAAATTTTAAACTGTATTTACCTAACTTGGGCCTAGATTTAGAGTTCGGCAGTAGCCGTGAAAACCAGCGTTAGAGGCTCCTAACGCTGGTTTTAGGCTACCGCCGGTATTTGGAGTCACTCAAAATAGGGTCTAACGCTCACTTTTCAGCCGCGACTTTTCCATACCGCAGATCCCCTTACGTCAATTGCGTATCCTATCTTTTCAATGGGATCTTCCTAACGCCGGTATTTAGAGTCGTTTCTGAAGTGAGCGTTAGAGCTCTAACGACAAAACTCCAGCCGCAGGAAAAAAGCAGGAGTTAAGAGCTTTCTGGGCTAACGCCGGTTCATAAAGCTCTTAACTACTGTACTCTAAAGTACACTAACACCCATAAACTACCTATGTACCCCTAAACCGAGGTCCCCCCACATCGCCACAACTCGATTAAATTTTTTTAACCCCTAATCTGCCGACCGCCACCTACGTTATACTTATGTACCCCTAATCTGCTGCCCCTAACCCCACCGACCCCTGTATTATATTTATTAACCCCTAACCTGCCCCCCACAACGTCGCCGCAAGCTACTCACAATAATTAACCCCTAATCTGCCGACCGCAAAGCGCCGCCACCTACGTTATCCTTATGTACCCCTAATCTGCTGCCCCTAACACCGCCGACCCCTATATTATATTTATTAACCCCTAATCTGCCCCCCTCAACGTCGCCGACACCTGCCTACACTTATTAACCCCTAATCTGCCGAGCGGACCTGAGCGCTACTATAATAAAGTTATTAACCCCTAATCCGCCTCACTAACCCTATCATAAATAGTATTAACCCCTAATCTGCCCTCCTTAACATCGCCGACACCTAACTTCAATTATTAACCCCTAATCTGACGACCGGAGCTCATCGCTACTATAATAAATGGATTAACCCCTAAAGCTAAGTCTAACCCTAACACTAACACCCCCCTAAATTAAATATAATTTTAATCTAACGAAATTAATTAACTCTTATTAAATAAATTATTCCTATTTAAAGCTAAATACTTACCTGTAAAATAAATCCTAATATAGCTACAATATAAATTATAATTACATTATAGCTATTTTAGGATTTATATTTATTTTACAGGCAACTTTGTAATTATTTTAACCAGGTACAATAGCTATTAAATAGTTAAGAACTATTTAATAGTTACCTAGTTAAAATAATAACAAAATTACCTGTAAAATAAGTCCTAACCTAAGTTATAATTAAACCTAACACTACCCTATCAATAAATTAATTAAATAAAATACCTACAATTACCTACAATAAAACCTAACACTACACTATCAATAAATAAATTAAATACAATTTCTACAAATAACTACAATTACATAAACTAGCTAAAGTACAAAAAATAAAAAAGAACTAAGTTACAAAAAATAAAAAAATATTTACAAACATAAGAAAAATATTACAACAATTTTAAACTAATTACACCTACTCTAAGCCCCCTAATAAAATAACAAAGACCCCCAAAATAAAAAAATGCCCTACCCTATTCTAAATTAATAAATTTAAAAGCTCTTTTACCTTACCAGCCCTGAACAGGGCCCTTTGCGGGGCATGCCCCAAGAAATTCAGCTCTTTTGCCTGTAAAAAAAAACATACAATACCCCCCCCCCCCCAACATTACAACCCACCACCCACATACCCCTAATCTAACCCAAACCCCCCTTAAATAAACCTAACACTAAGCCCCTGAAGATCATCCTACCTTGTCTTCACCATACCAGGTTCACCGATCGGTCCAGAAGAGCTCCTCCGATGTCCTGATCCAAGCCCAAGCGGGGGGCTGAAGAGGTCCATGATCCGGCTGAAGTCTTCATCCAAGCAGGGCAGAAGAGGTCTTCCATCCGATTGAAGTCTTCATCCAAGCGGCATCCATCCGGAGCGAAGCGGCAGCATCCTGAAGACCTCCACCGCGGAACATCCATCCTGGCCGACGACTGAACGACGAATGACGGTTCCTTTAAATGACGTCACCCAAGATGGCGTCCCTCGAATTCCGATTGGCTGATAGGATTCTATCAGCCAATCGGAATTAAGGTAGGAATATTCTGATTGGCTGATGGAATCAGCCAATCAGAATCAAGTTCAATCCGGTTGGCTGATCCAATCAGCCAATCAGATTGAGCTCGCATTCTATTGGCTGTTCCGATCAGCCAATAGAATGCGAGCTCTATCTGATTGGCTGATAAGGTAAAAGAGCTTTTAAATTTATTAATTTAGAATAGGGTAGGGCATTTTTTTTATTTTGGGGGGCTTTGTTATTTTATTAGGGGGCTTAGAGTAGGTATAATTAGTTTAAAATTGTTGTAATATTTTTCATATGTTTGTAAATATTTTTTTATTTTTTGTAACTTAGTTCTTTTTTATTTTTTGTACTTTAGTTAGTTTATGTAATTGTAGTTATTTGTAGAAATTGTATTTAATTTATTTATTGATAGTGTAGTGTTAGGTTTTATTGTAGGTAATTGTAGGTATTTTATTTAATTAATTTATTGATAGGGTAGTGTTAGGTTTAATTATAACTTAGGTTAGGACTTATTTTACAGGTAATTTTGTTATTATTTTAACTAGGTAACTATTAAATAGTTCTTAACTATTTAATAGCTATTGTACCTGGTTAAAATAATTACAAAGTTGCCTGTAAAATAAATATTAATCCTAAAATAGCTATAATGTAATTATAATTTATATTGTAGCTATATTAGGATTTATTTTACAGGTAAGTATTTAGCTTTAAATAGGAATAATTTATTTAATAAGAGTTAATTAATTTCGTTAGATTAAAATTATATTTAACTTAGGGGGGTGTTAGTGTTAGGGTTAGACTTAGCTTTAGGGGTTAATCCATTTATTATAGTAGCGATGAGCTCCGGTCGTCAGATTAGGGGTTAATAATTGAAGTTAGGTGTCGGCGATGTTAGGGAGGGCAGATTAGGGGTTAATACTATTTATGATAGGGTTAGTGAGGCGGATTAGGGGTTAATAACTTTATTATAGTAGCGCTCAGGTCCGCTCGGCAGATTAGGGGTTAATAAGTGTAGGCAGGTGTCGGCGACGTTGAGGGGGGCAGATTAGGGGTTAATAAATATAATATAGGGGTCGGCGGTGTTAGGGGCAGCAGATTAGGGGTACATAAGGATAACGTAGGTGGCGGCGCTTTGCGGTCGGCAGATTAGGGGTTAATTATTGTAAGTAGCTGGCGGCGACGTTGTGGGGGGCAGATTAGGGGTTAATAAATATAATATAAGGGTCGGCGGTGTTAGGGGCAGCAGATTAGGGGTACATAGGGATAATGTAAGTAGCGGCGGTTTACGGAGCGGAAGATTAGGGGTTAATAATATAATGCAGGGGTCAGCGATAGCGGGGGCGGCAGATTAGGGGTTAATAAGTGTAAGGTTAGGGGTGTTTAGACTTGGGGTACATGTTAGAGTGTTAGGTGCAGACGTAGGAAGTGTTTCCCCATAGGAAACAATGGGGCTGCGTTAGGAGCTGAACGCGGCTTTTTTGCAGGTGTTAGGTTTTTTTTCAGCTCAAACAGCCCCATTGTTTCCTATGGGAGAATCGTGCACGAGCACGTTTTTGAGGCTGGCCGCGTCCGTAAGCAACTCTGGTATCGAGAGTTGCATTTGCGGTAAAAATGCTCTACGCTCCTTTTTTGGAGCCTAACGCAGCATTTTTTTGGACTCTCGATACCAGAGTTAATTTTATGGTGCGGCCAGAAAAAAGCCTGCGTAGCGTTAACAGCCCATCTACCGCCAAACTCCAAATCTAGGCCTTGGTTTTTAATTAAATGAAAAATTCTTTTACACAGATAACTATATGTGGTATAAGGCAATAACTGATAGTAGGGATTTGGAAATAATTAGAATGAACTTATAATAGGAATATTAGATATGAAAACATGATAATAATTAGTTGGTTGTTAAACATTATAAAAGGTCTAACTCTCCTTATTTCCAGCTATAGATAGAATGAGATTTTACTGATCTATAGATAGGTGCTCTTATATTATTTAGAAAGAACACAATTTAATCTTAAATTGACTGAGAGAAGACATTATTTTTATTATTATTATTTACTTCCAATAATTAATTAAATCATATTCAGAGTTCATTCCTTGGGGAACCCTTGTCCCAAGTTTAAATATCCAAAACATCTCCCTCTTGCCCAGCAATTTGTCTCTATCACCTCCCCTTGGAGGTGTATTCACCTTTTCTATGGCTTGCCAGCGAAAGGTAGATAGGGATTTATTATGCTTATTAGCAAAATGCTGGACAAGAGGGGTAGTAGCTGAATATGATTTAATTAATTATTGGAAGTAAATAATAATAATAAAAATAATGTCTTCTCTCAGTCAATTTAAGATTAAATTGTGTTCTTTCTAAATAATATAAGAGCACCTATCTATAGATCAGTAAAATCTCATTCTATCTATAGCTGGAAATAAGGAGAGTTAGACCTTTTATAATGTTTAACAACCAACTAATTATTATCATGTTTTCATATCTAATATTCCTATTATAAGTTCATTCTAATTATTTCCAAATCCCTACTATCAGTTATTGCCTTATACCACATATAGTTATCTGTGTAAAAGAATTTTTCATTTAATTAAAAACCAAGTTAGGTAAATACAGTTTAAAATTTAAAGCTAACTACTCTGTTTTATATATTGGTCATAATATTATAAAAAGCTGGTATAGGCCTTGGCAACTTAGAGCATGGGAGGGAGATTTGTCCAGACCAATCACTGACAAAGATCTACACATGGCTATGACACTAACCAAGAAGACAGTACATTGTGCGAACACTCTAGAATCATATATGAAATTGTTTCTGAAATGGTACTATACCCCCTCTAGACTTTCACAGATGTTTCCTACAACATCCCCTCTCTGTTGGAGAGACTGCGAATCAAGAGGGTCCGATATTCATATATGGTGGGAATGTCCTAAATTAAAACACCTGTGGACGCAAGTGTCCTCCCTCTGTTCTACCCTTGGGCTAAATAGATCACTTACTCCTGATATGGCTTTGCTGCATATATTCCCGAGACACATTCAGGCTCCCCTGTCTAAATTGTTAATTTTTGTTCTTGCTGCCACTAAGTTGGCGATAGCGAGAGCTTGGAAACAGACACAACCTCCGGACATTGCAGCTATTATCTCCATAATACAGACATATGCCAAGATGGAACAGAGTTTCTACTCCAATATAGATAAAGAAGATCTCTACTGGCAGATCTGGGAACCTTGGTTTTATTACCAAGAAAACTATAGATAGGTGGGTGGACCTTGACTCTTGTCACAGACCCCCCCGCCTACTCTCTTCCATCTGCAATCACTGACCTATGCTTTCACACCTCCTTCTTCCATTCCCCTAACCCCCACCCTCTCTCCCTGCACTGTGCAACCTACTTCCCCTACCCCAGCCCCTATTTTCTGCTGTCCCTACTTCTTGTGGGGCGATTTGCCCCGCCTGGAGGTGCACGCTGAAATTGATCTGTCGGATCACTGAGAGAAGCAGGATAATGATTTTCCCTAGACTGACTTGCTGTAATTACCATAATGCTGAGTTAATACCTATGATTATTATATCCTGCCAATCATCATAATTAAGGTCGGTCAAAATGTAATGTCCTTTTTTCTATGTTTATGTAAACTGAAAAACCCTTGTGGGTGTATGATATGACCTGTGTTCGCTTATGATGACATTCTCACTGTGATTTCAGAAATACCTATGTATATGCAAGAAACTGTATAACATGTTGTTGTTATTCACAAGTTTACCTTAAAATAAAAATTATTTTTGAAAAAAAAAAAAAAAAAAAAAAAAAAAAAAAAGCTGGTATAGGCAATTGGCTTAGTGTTAGAATAGTTAAATTTTGAACAATAGGCACTTATATTACCAAATAAGGTTTTTCTTGTAATCCCAAGGCTGGATACATTAATATGTTACTCTAATGAGTTAATTTGAGCATGTTTGTTTTTAACCTATTAGAATCAGAGGTAGGGTACTTAAACTTGGTAACAGGTGTACTCTTTAGCTATGATTACGGCTTTGTGCCGAAACATGTCAGCAACCTACTTTGTGCTCATTTTTGTTGCCTAAAATTGTTTGCTTTTTTCATTACCCCCATGTTTTAATTGTGTGACTACACGAATAAATTTACTTTTTAACCGCTTTTTGCACCAATTGCTTTAACTTCATTTTTTGACATTTCAATATTCTATCAGGATTAAGCATTGGTGCTCAGTGGTTTTTGTATGCTCCGTATGATACCCCTAAACTAGCGTGGACAGCTAGACTTCCTATTGGATCACTACAGACCATCATACCCCAGCTAAGGAATCCGCTTAACCTCATTGGATGACCCTCGACACGTGGTACGCCACACACGCACAGACGCTACAACAGCGTCCTTCACAGCACTGTCTGTAGACGGAGATTGCAGGAGCAAGTTTGCCGGGTAGAGAACCGGAATGAGAGCGGGCCTTGAATCGGTGAGGACTTGAACGGATACGGGGTGTCTGGCGTTCCCTTGTAGCAGTGGTAAGTGGGCACAACCGCATAGCGGTATAAATTACACAGATGGCTATGGAAGCATTAAGTTTGTGAGATCCATAAGACCCATAACTGCTATTCAGAGTTTACCTGATAAATAGGAGACGATCTGTGAACGCCTGATATACCTGTTTGGGACTGTTTATCCATTCATACACTTGTATTTGTGGACTTTTTTGGAAGTGCTTGGGCGATCGCAACTAGGGGTTCTTATATAATAAGACTATCACTTGAATGCTTATATTGTTACATTTGAGACACACAATCACTCTTTTTTGCTTGTTTATTTACTGTGCAAGTCCTGATATACACAGTTTCTGTTGTCTCAATCTAACACTTTACATATGGAGCATACTAACATGGAGGGTACTATGAACTTTTATTCACTTATGCCACTGGCAGATAGAGAATGTATGGATTTGGATAAGATTTTTTCAACTAACATTACGGATTACAACTTGAGCTGTTTGAAGAAATGGAGAAACTACTGATTAAAGAAATGAAATTACAATATGATGTATGGACATTTGAGAGATATCTAAAATGAAATTTGATACCTAGAGGGTTAAGACTCAGCAAATTTCCAACATTTGAGGTGCAGGACGAGAAATTTATTGAATCATGGAATGAAATCTTGTCAGAGTGTTCCACTAGACTGATGCTACTTTTGGTCTCATATAAAATGAAATTGCTAGCAACTGTGAGAGTAGAAATTGGAGTATTGCAAACAGAAATGAATTTAAGGAAAGATGAACTTGAATTCTTAAAATTTGACAATATATTGAAATCTACACTTACTGAAATCAAAACTTTTGAACCTAAAGCATACCAAATTTGTTAGAGATAAAACTGATTATGATGATAAAAATGTTTATGTGTGGAATAGAGCAGAAAGAACAAATACTAGGAGACTACAAAACAGGGGCAGGTCTAGGAGTAGGAACAGAAATAGCAGGAACAATAGGTCACCAAGTAGCAATCAATCAGCATCTACATCTAAACCAAATAGTACTAATACAACAGAAGGGAGACAGTTAAATGATTATAATCAAGACCAGACTATTCCTACTGGCATACTGAAAAGCAATCGTAATGTGAATTTTCAGGAATCTAACAAACAGGCCATAGCTTGTAATGATGAACAGGGAATTAGATTTCAAGAAAGTAACTCCCAGGTTAAACCAACTAATAAAGGATCTAAATATGTTATGACCCCACAAACAAGTCAAGTCAATTAAGATAAAACAGAGTTTGAGAAGGTTTTTTATGTGGCTCCAGAAAAAACAGGTATAGGTCACGAGCAAGCCAGATATCCTCAGAGGAAAAACAAAACAAATGCGAAATACATATGAATAATGTAATAAATTTGTCTTCAAGAGCACTCACTAAAGAGCATATCAAAGTTTTGAGTTTGGGTTTGAATTTTTCTCCAACAAATACATTTAATGTCTTTGAAACCATGTTAGACTTAAATAAATTGATTAGAAATCTAACCCTAAGGAAATTCTTTACTAAAAATCAGGTAGATGAAAGGGACAGTGGACAATCAGAATGCCTTAGTGTTCTGGAGACCCAGGACATTGGGTTTAAAGAAGCTTGTGATGCTAATACCCTTAATATCCTAGCCTCTGAGAGTCACATAGATTCCAGCCCTAAACACAGAAATGAATTCAGTGGTTTTAAACCCCCTTCTGAGTTTTACCCCATACAATATAGAGGTACTATATTGGAAACATTCTTTAAAAGAGTTGAGAAAGATCTTATAGCTTTAAGTGAAAATACCACTTCATCCAATAATTTGTCTAAAAAGGAAAGAAGGGCTCTGAATGAGCTAAAACGAATGCATGATATTACTATTCGTAAAGCTGACAAGGGGGGTTCTATAGTAATAATGGATAGGACTGATTATATCAAAGAGGCCTTACGCCAGCTACAAGACTTAAACAACTATGTCCCTCTACAAGGAGATCCAACTCATATGTATCAGAGAGTTCTTAAGCAAATTTTGGATGATGGGTTGGAGGATGGGCACATAGATGAATCTACAGGTGATTTTCTATTTGTTAAATACCCAGTTGTGCCCATCTTCCACCATCTACCAAAAGTACATAAGAGTCTGGAGGACGTTAAAGGTCGTCCTATCATTAGTGGGATTGGCTCTATATCTGAGCACCTTTCAGAGTGACTAGATGCGATTTTGAACCCTTTGGTTGTCCAATTGCATAGCTATTTGAAAGACACTAAACACACCATCAACTTACTTGAAAGTGAAAGATGGGAGAAAGAGATTTATAGATGGGTTACAATAGATGTAGCATCTCTTTACTCTTCAATCCCACATGATAAGGGCGTGGAGGCCATCCTGTATTTTTTGAACAATTACACTGATTTTTCTAAAGAACTTATTGAATTTGTTGAGAGGGTCACTATGTATCTCCTGACACATAACTACTTCAAATTTGAAGATAGGTTCTATCTCCAGAGATGTGGGACAGCAATGGGCACAAAATTTGCGCCATCATTCGCCAGTCTCTATATGGGATGGTGGGAGCTGTCCCACATCTTTGGAGATCAAAACACATTTAAGGCTAATATTGTGTTTTACAGGAGATACATAGATGACCTTCTTCTAATCTGGAAAGGCACTACAAGAGAACTTGAGAGCTTTATTACTAAGATTAATGACAATAAACTGGGTTTAAAATTCACCTTTGAACATAACAGTGAAAACATTTCCTTTTTGGACCTCAACATTAAAGGAAATGATGATGGTTCAATAACATGTGACACATATCGTAAACCGATCACACGGAACACACTGTTGCACGCCAAAAGCTGCCATCCACCGCATGTTCCTTTTGCAGTTGCAAAGGGACAGTTCGTTAGACTTAAGAGAAACTGCACGGAGGAGGCAGCTTTTGTCAGGCAAAGTACTGAACTGAGACAACGTTTAAAAGAGAGAGTTTACTCAGATAAAGTCCTTGATAGAGCAGAATATCAAGTAGCGAGACTGGACAGGAAAAAGCTTTTGAGTAACAATACACAACAGAACCATACTAAAACAGCTAAGGCTAATGGGTCATATTTTGTCACCGAATACAGCGCTCAATATGGTGACATATGTAGAATTGTAAAGAAACACTTCAAATTACTGGCTGCTGATGATCATCTCACAGAGAGTGTAGAATTAGGCCTGAAATGTTCTTATAGGAAGTGTAAGACTTTGGACAATATTCTGTCGCCCTCATATATTTCTAAAAACACACCAAAAAGTACATGGTTACAACACAAAGGCATGTTTAGGTGTGGAAAGAGATCCTGCAGACCGTGCGAATTTGCTCTCTTTTCTGACAGCTTTCAATCCACGAGTACAGGTGAGAGATTCCAGATAGAATCCTGCCTGAACTGCACTACTCCCTATGTGATTTATGTTATCACATGCATTGAATGTTCCATACAATACGTAGGTCTCACCTCAAATGATGTAAACACAAGGATGAGAAACCATCTATCTACAATTAGCTCAGGTACAGCTACTACCCCTCTTGTCCAGCATTTTGCTAATAAGCATAATAAATCCCTATCTACCTTTCGCTGGCAAGCAATAGAGAAGGTGAATACACCTCCAAGGGGAGGTGATAGAGACAAATTGCTGGGCAAGAGGGAGATGTTTTGGATATTTAAACTTGGGACAAGGGTTCCCCAAGGAATGAACTCTGAATATGATTTAATTAATTATTGGAAGTAAATAATAATAATAAAAATAATGTCTTCTCTCAGTCAATTTAAGATTAAATTGTGTTCTTTCTAAATAATATAAGAGCACCTATCTATAGATCAGTAAAATCTCATTCTATCTATAGCTGGAAATAAGGAGAGTTAGACCTTTTATAATGTTTAACAACCAACTAATTATTATCATGTTTTCATATCTAATATTCCTATTATAAGTTCATTCTAATTATTTCCAAATCCCTACTATCAGTTATTGCCTTATACCACATATAGTTAGTTATCTGTGTAAAATAATTTTTCATTTAATTAAAAACCAAGTTAGGTAAATACAGTTTAAAATTTAAAGCTAACTACTCTGTTTTATATATTGGTCATAATATTATAAAAAGCTGGTATAGGCAATTGGCTTAGTGTTAGAATAGTTCAATTTTGAACAATAGGCACTTATATTACCAAATAAGGTTTTTCTTGTAATCCCAAGGCTGGATACATTAATATGTTACTCTAATGAGTTAATTTGAGCATGTTTGTTTTTAACCTATTAGAATCAGAGGTAGGGTAGTTAAACTTGGTAACAGGTGTACTCTTTAGCTATGATTACGGCTTTGTGCCGAAACATGTCAGCAACCTACTTTGTGCTCATTTTTGTTGCCTAAAATTGTTTGCTTTTTTCATTACCCCCATGTTTTAATTGTGTGACTACACAAATAAATTTACTTTTTAACCGCTTTTTGCACCAATTGCTTTAACTTCATTTTTTGACATTTCAATATTCTATCAGGATTAAGCATTGGTGCTCAGTGGTTTTTGTATGCTCCGTATGATACCCCTAAACTAGCGTGGACAGCTAGACTTCCTATTGGATCACTACAGACCATCATACCCCAGCTAAGGAATCCGCTTAACCTCATTGGATGACCCTCGACACGTGGTACGCCACACACGCACAGACGCTACAACATGCTTATATTGTTACATTTGAGACACACAATCACTCTTTTTTGCTTATATATATATATATAAAATGCATATCTGCCAAAAGGGCACCTACCATTTGTTTATTGAAGAGGAAACATTTCTGCATGGTTTTAAACATAGAATTTGCACTGCATTGTCAAATAATCATAAATACACTGCTGCTAAAAAAAAAATGTTATGGACCCCTGGCCCCACCATACAACTACTACCACACTGAAGTTAATCAAAAATTGCACAAAGAAATAAAAAACACTTGCTAAGTAAGTACTACCTCCTCTGCAAATGAAAGTGATCTGCCGTCTGACTCAAGCACACACTGTACAAACAAAGTGCCAAGTCTGTCTTACCCTGTGCATAGTGGTTTAGTGCACACTCAGAAATCCTCTCAAATGCTAATACTTTACTCCTTGTAATAACATTTCACATGCTCAATTAGCACTATGCTGTAGTACCCACTGGTGGCTGCCAAAATGTAAAAAAAAATAAAAAATAAAAAAATTCTTTTTAGTTCTTGCCTCATGGGGCCCCCCTGGCCCATTGGGCCCCTGACAGGAGTCACCCCTGTCACCCCCTGATGGCGGCTCTGCCCCCACAATATATATATATAAATATATATATATATATATATATATATATATATATATATATATATATATATATATATATCTTTCTGTCGGTACAGAATTTAAGGGGGATAATCTAAAATATGTTAGATAGGGGTAGGTACTGAACCTTCTATGGAATCAGATAGTTAACCCCTTCTACAGTGGGGACAGACAAGGAGTGTTAAGAGAAACATATAAGAACACATATATTAGGACTATATTGAGCAGCACTAAGCATATCAGAAACTTACACTACATCTTCATTAAGATTAGTGCTGAGAATAAAGGCAGAACAAATTAACATGAATGCACACAAAGTATTATGTCCTTAAAGACAAAAGTATACAGGTATATGAAACAGACATGATTTTTCTAATACCGTGCTAAAGCTAATCACCAAACAGTACGTTAGCAAACTAAGGCCATCTTGGGCTTGTCCCAAGGGCATTATTCTTACCCCACGCCACATACATCAAAAAGTCTCACGTGCTCAGCTGCATCTGTATCCTGGTACCAGGGATCAGGTCCAATGTACTGACGTTGGATTCTTCACATGCTCTGGACTAGATGCCTAGCTCAGAGTCCCGTATTCATAAACACACAGAATTTGGCATCAGTTTGTTCAGCAGTGTAAAAAGCAACTATATATGACAAACATATCCCCGGATGATGTTGTGGTTTAGCGATAATAGGTGGATTAGCTTTATCCTACCAGGAGCCTCTGATTTTGCATCCGAATCCGGCTGGTGCCCACACACGCCCTTGGGCTGCATTTTTTCCAGTGGTGTTGGTGATATCGTCCGAATTGATGGGATCATGAATGCTGACAAGTACAAACAGATGACATCCGTTTATCCAGTGCTGAGTTATATGCCCACATCGGCAAGTCCTGCCAGGCAATAAGAGAAGTAGATAGGGTCCTAGGTCTGTTCTAGGGGTCCTGTAAAGGTTTCACTAGGACCCACCTCTGCCTGGCTGTAGGAAACCTCCTCTAATGGCAATGATAAAGTAGCATCCACCGAGAGGGCCGGCCGCATCCCTCCCCATGGGGGTAAGAGGCAAACACGCAAATGTTTCCCCATACCTCGAGGAAGCAGAGTCCTTTTCCAAAGTAAGCTGCTCAGAACATAGGTGGGGTTCTTTCTGCTGGTTTAGCGGAATTGTGGTGTATGGCATCTTAGATTCAATAAGATTCACTTTTGTGTATTGTTTAAGAGACAATAGCCGATCAAATCTGTTGAGCATCTGGTTTTCAAAGTCTCTTAGCAAATAGCAAAAACGTCTTCCACTTGCACAGCCATGTTTAGTAGAATCATTAGTTACAAATTCTACCAGGGGGGGGTGCTGAGGTCTCAAATAAGGCCGCTGCAGTGAAATCATATTTAGAGAGAAAAACAGCTGATAAAACACTGCCAGTCATGGAGTGGCCTCTACAGAGTCCAGACCTGAATATTATAGAGGCAGTATGGGATCACCTGGACAGAGAAATAAATAAAAGACAACCTATATATAAAGAAGAACTCTGGGTAGTGTTGAAAGAAGCCTGGTATAATATACCTGAAGATTACTTCAGAAAACTTCAGGACAGTCTCCCCAAAAGAGTTCAAGATGTGCTTAGTGCCAAGGGAGGTCACACTAAATACTGACTGTTGCCTGAAGAAGCCATTTTGTTTGAAAATTGTGGAGGGTTTTATATTTTGTGCACATAATTCCTGTATTTTCTGTTTGTATCTTAATAAAGAGACTGAAAATTAAATATGAATGGTGATTAAAACTTTTATAAAGCAACAAATCTAATGGTGGCCTAAGACTTTTGCACAGTACTCTATATAGAAATATATATTTAAAAATAAAAGTGAAGAAAAAAAGAATTTGAAGTATTTCTATTTAAAACACAATAAAAAATATTAATATTGATTAAAAATGTGTCGCTCCGTTCCTTGTGGCCGTTGCCACGGATGCAGGCGGCAGTTTCCGGTTACCATGGATGCGGTGGTGCTCTGGGCACACTTGCCACAACGTTATCTACTCTGAGCCTCCTGGAACTGTTCCTTGGCGCGAACCTGGGGCTATGTAAGTACCTCTGTTCCTTACTTACATCGCCCAAGTATAGGTGTTACTGTTTGTGCTCCTGGGTGGTTATTTTTCTGATTAACCCCTGAACTGCTGATTGCCTTGTTGTTGCTGAACTCTGCCTGCCTCAAGACCACTCTACTGATTAACTCCTGAACTGCTGATTGCCTTATTGTTGCTGAACTCTGCCTTTCTCAAGACCACTCTACTGATTAACCCCTGAACTGCTGACTGCCTTATTGTTGCTAAACTCTGCCTTTCCCAGACCTCTCTACTGTCTAACCCCTGTACTGCTGGTATTCTGGATTGCCTTATTGTTGCCGAACTCTGCTTGCCTTACTACCCTCCAGTTATCCTCTGTAGTGCCGTGAAGAATTGCCCTCTCTACTGCGAGTACTGCTTACCTCATTTACTTACCTTTTCTCTTGTTCTGGAATATTTCCTTATCCTTCCACTTGACGTCGGGATAAGAAGACTACTGGCCAAGTTTGGTCTAATAGGGAAATATCCCACGAGCATTACATTATACTTGGGCCATGGACCCAAATGAGGTAGCAAGAGCAGTCTCTATAAAGGGACAGACCCTGGGAACCCATGCCATACATTTGCAGAGTTTGGATTCTAAACTAGAGACTATAACCGCTATGCTCTCCTCAATTGTCGCTGAGAAAAACACTACTCCTGCTGCCACGTCTGCTAGTACCGCAGCCTCCTTCCCTGCTTCTGGAAGCATACCCCGGATACCTTTGCCTGACAAGTATGATAACCCTCTACTGACTGTAGGGGATTTCTCAACCAGTGCAGACTGCATTTCTGCAATGACCCTCATACTTTCCAGTCCCATCAGTCAAAGGTCACCTTTATTGTTTCTTTATTGAAGGATAAGGCCCTAGCTTGGGTTTCTTCCATATTGGAACAAGGTGCTCAACTCCTGAATGATGCTGATACCTTCGTTTCTGCATTCTCTTCCGTGTTTGGGATCTTTGGTCGCACTTCTGCCACTGAATGCTCTCTCTTGGATCTCCGTTATGGTAATAGATCTGTGGCACAATAAGCTATCAAATTTTGCACCTTGGCACATGAGACCAGCTGGGATTACAGTGCTCTCAAGGTGGCCTTTCAGAGAGGTCTACATGAATGCATCAAGGATGTTCCTTCTACCCTGGATGAATTAATTGAGCTGTGTCACAGTCTGGATTCTCGCTTTCAGGAGCAACAAGCTGAGAGAGAGAGAGAGAGAGAGAGAGAGAGAGAACTTGCAGAGTCCTGCCTTCCTGTCCTCTTACCCGTCTCGGCACTAGACTACCCTTTACTTCTTCTGTGCCTCCAGTTGCCTCTGAGGAGAAACCCATAGATCTCTCTTCCCTAAAGTCCTTTGAATCCGAAAGACAGAGAAGAAGGAGGTTGAGACTATGAGACCAACTTATCAAGCCGTCAACTATGCTGCATTCGCCGGCACCAGGACCGTCTTTAGCACAGGGCAAAAGGGGCAGTTGCCCTGGGCCCAGTCTTTGATGAGGGGCCCAAGAGTCCTAAAAAAAAAAAAAAAATTTTTTTTTTTTTAGTTCATGCCAGACTGCTGATGTCATGTGACATGGGACACACACACACACACAGTCAGTCCTAATATTGTCACAGTTAAAAGTTCTATGCTTATATTTATTTGTGAGAAACTGTGCCAGACCGTGCCAATGTCATGTGACATTCCAAGCTAGTGCCATGTGCTGTTTTAGATGTGCACTGTGCAGCACTGGATGCTAAGCCCTAACTAGCCATCCAGTCAATCCAACTGCATCAGAAAAGGTTCTGCTGGGGTTACCACTGTTACCAGGTAGCTGCTCTGGTGGTGGGGATTGTTTCAGGGTAGTGCTCACTATAGGCGCATGCAGCAGAAAGCAGAAGTGGCAGGCACGTGAGGATTTGAGCATCTGTGCAGCTGCACACACCGCTCTCTTCAGTCTTGAGGCTGTGTGACTCGTCTGTATCCATGCAGCCTTGGGCAGACAGCATCCAGTCTGCTGGTCCCCTTAGCCCTGCTCTTTCTGCTGTGGCTCTAAGATAAACTAACTGAAGTTTGTTAGGAAAACAGTCCTTTGTAGAAAGGTGTCAGTGGGAATAATAAGTGAGTGTACACATGACCCTCCCAATGCAGCATTGTCTAGTGCAGGATGAGAGGGAACTTGTTCCTAGCAAAGTAGTTACATGTGCTGCTGTGGCTGATGTATAGTGTCATGCTGATACTTCATACATTAAGGTAAGGTTTATTTTTATAGTTTTTATTTCTCTCTGTTTCAGATTTTACAGCTTCCCATAGTAGTTCTACTGTTCCAGTCAGTAAACTTATATCTGTCTGCACCTCTATGCTTCCTCCTCAGTCTTTACCTTGCTTTGCTCCTGTTGGCTGCCCTAAATCTCTTTAACCAGCTAACCTCACACCAGAATCACATTCAAAAGCATATTAAATTAATCCAGAGTGGAGGAATTTATATATGTATTTACTTATTAGTACTGCTTAGGTCCAGTTTCACATATTGCAATTTTTTTTAATGATTAGCCCAGCAGTGGATGATCCACTGCTGGGCTAATAATTTAAAAAAATATATAAAATAAATTGATTTAGTTGTTTTTTGGGATGTTGGGGTGGTGAGCGAAATTGGATGGGGGGGCCCAAGAAAATGTTTGCCCAGGGTCCAGTCAGTATTAAAGACGGCCCTGGCCGGCACCAATACGGTCGCCTGACATTGCCTAACATCGCTGCCGCTGACCTGAATACGCTCTCCATAGTTAACAAAAAAGCTGTCAAAAAGCCGTGCACCAAGTATGGGGCGATGAGCAGCGGACTGTTGTTAACTGACAGTCATCGATCTTGCTGCTATTCGGCTTTTTCCCAGCTTTATTTGTATACTGTCACTAAACACCCACACTATACAACACTGTTTACCCCTATCCCACTGCTCCCGGACCCCACCACAACTAAATAAAGTTATTAACCCCTATCCTGCCGCTCCAGGTACCCACCGCCACTCTAATAAACTTATTAACCCCTATTCCTCTGCTCCCGGAGCCCACCACCATTCTAATAAACTTATTAACCCCTAAGGGAAGGACCTATCTGCTGTCCAAGTCTGAAAATAAAGCCATGGAGGACTACATCCAAGGGAATCTAGCTAAAGGCTTTATTTGCCTTTCCTCCTCTCCTGCAGGAGCAGGATTCTTTTTTATTAGCAAAAAGTTGCAAAAAATGTTGTTTTGAGACCATGCATTGACTACATCACGATTAACCCTTTGAGTGATAGGCACTTTCCCACCTGGGTGCTAAGCTGTTTTAAGGTTTTTTTTATTTTATATTTTTTTAAATATTTTTTTTTACCTTTTTTTTTTTCCAGAAAAGTTAGGCGATTACCTTTCCAACGGTAGGTTTTGGGGGTCTGTAGCTGCTTAGATGCCTGAGATATAGGCTTCTAAGCAGCATGCCCCCTATTCCTATACTTAACATTGTCAATTTTAAATCAAGTTGCGTAGTGAAGTCATACCATCATTGCACATGATGTCACCACGCATAACGTGAAGCCCTGCTGATGCCTGTCACTATACAGGCCCGATCGCTGGGGTAGGAGTGGGTGGGAGCCCCCAGATCTCCTTCAAGGTGGGAGAGTGCTAGTCATGGCTCTGAGCCGTCGTTAGCACCTGAGTGGGAAACTCTGCGATGGCTCAGAGCCGTCGTTAGCACTGAAAGGGTTTAGAACCGTTATCCTATCCCCTTGATCACTGAACTTTATGACTCACTTCAAATTGCTTGTTACTTTACTAAACTTGACCTTCATGGGGCATACAACCTCATTCGTATCTTCCCAGGACACGAGTGGAAGATGGCCTTCAACACAAGATCAGATCATTATGAATACTTAGTGATGCCTTTTGGGTTGTGCAATTCCCCTGCTGTCTTTCAAGCCTTCGTCAATGATGTCTTCTGTGACCTCCTTAACCATACTGTCATTGTTTGTTTGGATGACATCCTTAGAGGAGCATCATGAGCACGTAAAACATGTGCTTCTTCGTCTAAAAAGCAAGTCTCTAGTAGCCAAGCTGGAGAAATGTGAATTCAACCAAGTCCGGATCCAGTTCCTCGGACATGTCATTTCAAAGGAGGGTTTTGCCATGGATCCTACGAAGCTAACAGCAGTTCTGTAATGGCCTCAACCCACCACTTTGAAGGAACTACAGAGATTCTTGGGGTTCTCTAATTATTACCGCAAGTTCATAAAGAACTTCTCCAAGATTGTTGCTTCTTTCGCTGATCTCACTAAACGAAACAGGGACTGCTAGAATTTGCGTCCAGCAGCTATGAATGCTTTCTCTCTCTTGAAAAAGGCCTTTTGTACTGCTCCTGTATTACGCCATCCTGAACCAGATCTGCACTTCACCTTAGAGGTTGATGCATCGTAGATAGGAGCAGGTGCTGTCTTGACTCAAAGGGATCCTTCAACCTCCAAATCCCATCCTGTAGCATTTTTTCCAAACGTTTCTCCCCTGCAGAGAGGAACTACGATGTGGGGAATCGTGAACTCCTAGCCATTAAAATGGCTCTTACTGAGTGGCGACATTGGCTAGAGGGAACTACCAACCCCATTCAGAGTCTTACCGAACATAAGAACCTGACATACTTGGAAACAGCTCAACAACTCAATCCCGACAGGCCAAGCGGGCCTTATTCTTTTCTCGCTTTAAATTTAAAGTCTCTTATCTTCCTGGGACCAAGAACAAGAAGGCTGGCACTCTTTCCCGTCAGTTTCCCCACTCTAATGACTCTTCTGAAGCCCCTTTCGAACACATCATTCCTTCCTCCTCTGTGATTGCTCAACTTAACACCTCTCTACTGAAGAGATTACAACATGCTCAGTCAAGGAAACCTCACGAAGCCCATATGACTCCTGAGATCCTTTTTGTACCTCCTAACCTACGCACTCATGTGCTATCCTGGGCCCATGGTAGCAAACTAGCAGGTCATCCTAGTTTGACAAGAACCTTTAAAAAGACAGTATACTATAAATTGTTTTTCCCTTAATGTGTTTCCAATTACTTTTTTCACCAGCTGCAGAGTATAAAATGTATGAGATTTGCTTTTTTAAGGCTTATGTATGTATATGAATTAGCTGGTTTTGTGTTTTGAAGCCACAACCTAATAAAAAGGGTTGAGCTTGTAGGTATAAACAGATCTTATTACTTTATCACATTGTGTTCATATAACTGCTTCTTTATCTTATATCTTTCCATAAACCAATCACCAATATTTGGAGAGAACAATGGGAAATTAACATTTTATTACCTTATCTCTTCTATAACCCACTGGGAGTGTAATTTCTTTTACTGGCTGTGTTAACACAGCATGGCCTCAAGGCCAAAAACTTTCAGGATGGGTGGGGAAACCACAGGCTAAAAAAACAATTTCAAATGCCAATATAAGGGTAATGGAAATACTTGTAAACAATTTAATACACTCCAGCAGTTAAAGTGGATCATTGGGAACAAATTAAAGGGAGACATTTTTTGAGCAAACTGTCCCTTTAAACTTTTTTCTTGGTATGTTTGGTGGCCTACCATGAATTCCGACTCTCAAGATTATGTTAAGGCTTGTCAGACTTGTGCTGCCAATAAAACTCTCCGATCTTTACCTCATGGCTTACTTCAACCTTTGACCCTACCCAAACAACCCTGGACACACATAACCATGGATTTTATTGTGGACCTCCCTCCTTCTGACTGTCATACGGTTATTTAGGTTGTGGTGGATTGATTTTCCAGGCTTGCTCATTTTGTGTCCTTGGACAAGTGACCTACTGCCCAAGAGTTGTTAACTCTGTTTCTTCTTCATATAGTACGTCTTCATGGTATTCCCATAAATATTGTCTCTGACAGAGGACCTCAATTAATTTCCACCTTCTGGAGAGTTTTTTGCAAAATGAATGGAAACACGGTTTCCTTGTCTTCCGGTCATCATCCCCAAACCAATGGTCTAACGGAGAGAATGATCAAGATCTTGAAACCGATCTTAGAGCTTATGTCGATTCCCAGTATACCAATTGGTCTGGACTGTTGCCCTTAGCTCAACTGGCAAGGAACAATAATTGGCATTCATCTTTACGATGCTCTCCATTTCAAGATGAAGCAGGTTACCAACCCCGTGTCTTCCACCTTTCAGCTCAGTATACAGGGGTTCCTGCTGCTGATCGTCGTTGCACTGACCTTTCTACTCATTGGCCGTGTATACGCTCTCAGTTATATTCACCTGTCTCCACATACAAGAAGCATGCCGACCATCATCAAGCTACTATTTGTGCCTTTGCAGTAGGTGAGCGAGTCTGGGTTTCTACTCAACACATTCGCTTACATCAGCCCCGTTTCAAATTGGGTCCTAGCTATATCGCCTGTCCTCAAAAGACTTTCGCCTGTGGCCTACAAAGTGGCCTTACCCAGAACCCTGCATATGCATCCGGTCTTCCACATCTCTCTGATTGAACCCTACATCACAAACAGATTCACCCGACTCAGACCTCCTCCTCCACCACTCTTGGTTTATGGCGAGCTGGAGTATGAGATTGCCAAGATCCTGGACTCCAGGTACAGACGCAGGCAAATGCAATACCTTGTGCACTGGAAGGGTTATTCTGTGGCGGATCGTTCCTGGGTCCCTGCCCATCATGTGCATGCTCCTTCTCTGGTCTCCACGTTTCATACTGCTAACCCCACCAAACCTATTTAGGGTCCCGGCGGTACCCTTTGAGAAGGGGGCTCTGTCACACCGCTTTGTTCCACTCCGTTCCTTTTGGCCATTACCACAGACGCAGGCGGCTGTTTCCGTTACTGTTTGTGCTCCTGGGTGCTTATTTTTCTGATTAACCCTGAACTGCTAATTGCCTTATTGTTGCTGAACTATGCCTGTCTCAAGAAAAGGTGTGATTATTTTTGCACTTCTCGTCTCAGTCTGATTCCTGGCACCCTGACATTACGCAAAGGCCATGAATCCTGATTGTGTTAATAATCCACCTTTACCTGCCATCATTTCCAGGATGGATGTACAGGATCACTGCTTGGATCAATTTGCACTAGCCCTGCAAACCCTGCTGACTTGCACTGCACATTTGGACCAAAGTGTCCCGCAAGTTATGGCTGATCCTGTTTCCGCTGCTGCACCTATGCCTACCAGGAGCATGTCCGGTTCTGCACCTGTTTCCGCTGCTGCACCTATGCCTACCAGGAGTCTGTCCGGTTCTGCACCTCTACCTCAGCGATATGGAGGCGATCCTATTCAGTGGAGAGGGTTTTTGAACCAGGTGGGCATTTACTTTGAGATGTTACCTCAGGCGTTTCCCTCTGACAGAGCTAAGGTGGGATTTCTCATCTCGTTACTCTCTGACACAGCTCTTGCCTGGGCTAATCCCTTGTGGGAGACAAATAAACCTGTGATTTCAAATTACCCTGAATTTGTGGCCTCCTTTCGAAGGGTATTTGATGTTCTGTCTCGCTCCTCCTCTGGTGCTAAACGACTCATGTCCATTCAGCAAGGTACAAGATCTGTTGCTCAGTATGCTATTGAGTTCCGTGCGCTTGACGCAGAGGTAGGCTGGAACAATGAAGCACTTGTTGCTGCCTTCTTTCATGGGCTCTCTGATGCGATTAAAGACAAAGTTGCTGCCAGAGATTTACCAGAGGATCTCGAGGCATTGGTGTCTTTTTTTATCCTAATTAACATCAGACTCAGAGAGAGGCCCTCTTTCAAGCAGCGCTTGCAGAAGCCTCCTGTACCGTTGTCTCCTATGTGTTCGTTCACACCCATGCCTCCCTTTCCTCCCATGCCTCCTGGTTCCGAGTCACCAGGTACTGCTGAGCCGATGCAGTTGGGATTCAGGAGTCTCTCCGCGGTGGAGAGGGCCTTTAGGAGGAGGGAGGGGCTCTGCCTCTATTGTGGGTTACAGGGCCACCTTTTGAAGTCTTGTCCTACACGGCCAGGAAACGCTCACACCTGTCATGATCCTGTCTAGACTGTGCCTTTAATTCAGGATCTCCTCCCTAGTTTTCTAACCCTATTTAAGACACTCCTTTTCCTCAATGCATTGCTTGATTATTGCAGTCTGAGGAACGTTTGAATCATCTCTCCTTAAACTCAACAAGCTAAGTCTCTGAATTACCTACGAACTTACTAAATATCATTTCTTGTCTCTGGATACAAAAACATTTGTTGTTCTACTCTCATATTCTTAACAATTGGATTTTAATCAATTATATCTTTTAAGACTCTGTCTTTCTTTTCAGCTAGCTGTTACCAGACAACATTGAGGCGGGACTTCGCCTCAAGCGTGTATGTCCTGTGACGTCACACGCCACTGCACAAGCTGTGCTGTCGGCGCGTCTCCTTCCTCTCACACGCTATTCATTCAGCTCAGAGTCACACGCATATTCAATTGCACCTTGCGACTAAAAACTAAACCCTAAGGAAATAAGGTATGTACATATCACTAAATGTAAAACAAGCCAATAATGAGATCTCCAACGTTATTCATAAATGCCAACCTCTCCACCTCGTAACATAAGAGACTGTAAAACAACTATAACCGGTCATTTCGATTGTTCATACACAAACTCTAATATGTCAGCTATACAAAAATTTCACATCAGGCTCACCTTATAATTATCATCTTAGTGACTTATCTTCTGTTTTATAACATTAGGACAGATTTGAGTTTACCATTTGAACTTAACTATTAATATTCAGTCATTTTATTGTTTTATTCATAATTTGTTTGAGTCTCTCTGACTGTCAGATTTTCAGTTCAGAGATTAATAAAATAACACTTATCCTACAATAAAATTGTTTTCATACAGGTTCCCTTTTACCTAGTTATGATATAAGGGAGAAAATGAAAACTAACACTCAGAATCATGGTGATAATAAGCTTTATTTTTATATGAATAAAATTATTCATCACAGAATAATCAAGCCTATAAAAAGAATAAAAATTACACTTAATTCCAGGTTAATCATGGATCTTCTAGAAATGTCCAATCAAATATCTTCACTGAATCAAAAGGTGGATATATTAGCCCAAGGATTAACTGAAATAAAGAATGAGAACAGTACTTTGAAAAGGATTCTCAATGAATTTATTTCCCAAAAAACCAATGAAATACCTGAACCACACGTTAATCCCCCCATACCATTTAGTGGTGATCGCACAAAATTTCGCGAATATAAAAATGCTTGCATGTTGCTTTTTACATTAAAGCCAAGAACATACCGTACCGAAAAAATAAAAGTATACACAGCTATATCATATCTCTCAGGCGAACCTCGTGCATGGGCGGATAGGTTCATAGAAAGCGAAGATCCTCTACTAAACTCTCTTGAAAACTTTTTCCTTACAATGGCAGTTCTGTATGATGATGTTAATAAACAGCAGACTGCAGAACAGAAGTTAAGATCCCTGAAACAAGGGAAAAGGGCAGTAGAGGATTATATTGCTGATTTTCAGCTATGGGCCACTGACTCACAGTGGAACTCAATTAGTTTAAAAAATCAATTTCGAATAGGCCTATCAGAACATCTGAAAGATGAACTCTCAAGGGTAGACTTTCCAGAAACATTAGAAGCCCTTATTAAACTGAGTATTTCCATAGATAGGAGATACCGAGAAAGAAAGAGTGAAAGATATCAACTAGAAGGCACACATAAAAAACCATATCATTCCTATTCTGAGAAAGCCGTATCCAGTCCTGTTCCAATGGACATAGGAGCTATACGTGGACCTTTAACTCAGGATGAGAAACAAAGAAGAAGGCTAGCCAATTTGTGTCTATATTGTGCTAGCAAAGAGCATGAAGTCATCAATTGCCCTCTCCTTCTACGACAAAAGAAGGGTAAGTTAAATAAAGATTATCTTTCTGAAGTTCAACTTAAACCATGTCTCCTTGAATTAAACTTGTCATTACAGTGGGATCTTCAACAAGTGCAGATCGAGGCAATCGTTGATTCAGGAGCTGATGGTTTATTCATAGATGAATCAATTGTACAACTAAATAAAATACCTATCATGCAGAAAAAATCTCCTGTATTTGTAAGGGTTATAGATGGCACACAAATATTAAAGGGCCCAATTACTCACCAGACAATACCACTCTTGACAGTCACATCTGACGGACATAAGGAATTCCTTACTTATGACATTATTCCTAGATCCATTCATCCAATAATTCTAGGATACCCTTGGTTACAGAAACATAACCCTTCAATCGACTGGTCACATAATCACATCACATTTACATCACAATATTGTTTGGACACCTGTTTTCCTTACTTGACAATAGGACATTTGACTTCAATTCTACCAAAAGATTACATAGAGTTTAGTGATGTATTCAATTTAAAACATGCAGAAACACTTCCACCACACAGGCATTTCGATTGCCCGATAGACACCAAACCAGGCATAGAAATACCTTCAGGAAGAATTTTCCCTCTTTCACAGAAAGAACTAAAACATCTGAGGGAATACTTGGATGAAAATCTTAAAAAAGGTTTTATTTCTCCCTCATCTTCTCCAATTGCCTCAGCAATATTCTTTGTGACAAACAAAGATGGATCACTAAGACCGATCATAGATTATCGAGCACTAAATGCTGTCACCATTAAGAATCGTTATCCATTACCACTCATCCCAGAAATAATTGAACGCCTTCACGGAGCCACCATCTTCACGAAGTTAGATCTAAAAGGCGCATACAATTTGATTCGTATGAAGGCTGGTGATGAGTGGAAGACAGCGTTTAAAACAAGATACGGTTTATTCCAATATAATGTAATGCCATTTGGCCTAACGAATGCGCCAGCAACATTCCAATTCTTTATCAATGAAATATTTAAAGAATTGATGGATGTATGTGTCATTGTGTATCTGGACGATATTCTTATATATTCAAAAAACTTATCAGATCACAAAAAACATGTCAGATGGGTTTTATCAACCCTAAGAGATCACCATTTGTACGCAAAGATGGAGAAATGTCAATTTCACAAAGATACCATCACATTTTTGGGGTATATCATATCACCCAAAGGTATACAAATGGATCCTGAAAAATTAACAGCTATAGCTAACTGGCCAAAACCTACCTCTATGAAATCATTACAGAGGTTTTTGGGATTTACAAATTTTTATAGAAAGTTTATTAAAAACTTCTCTTCTATCGTTCAACCTTTGACTCAATTAACTGGGAAACAGAAATATATATGGGATTCAAATACAGATGAAGCATTCCAACAATTAAAGAAAGAATTTACTACTGCACCGGTTTTGAGGTTACCAGATCCTGAACTACCTTACACATTGGAGGTTGATGCATCAAATGTAGGAATTGGAGCAATATTATCACAATCAGGACCTACAGAACCATTTCTTCATCCAGTAGCATTTTTCTCTCGTCGTCTAACACCTGCAGAAAGAAATTATACGGTTGGAGATAAGGAGTTACTGGCTATGAAGTCGGCTATGGAACATTGGAGACACCTACTCGAAGGAACCACACAACCATTTCAGGTTTTTACTGACCACAAGAATCTCCAATATCTCAAGAAGAATAAAACATTATCCTCACGACAAGTTAGATGGGCTCTTTTCCTGGATCGATTCAATTTTACCCTTACACATATACCCGGAACTAAGAATATCAAAGCTGATGCCATTTCCAGGTCATTTGAGTTAACTGAAGAATCTGAAAATATGACTCAGATAATTCCTCTCACAAAAATAATTGGTGCCACCAACTTGGTGACATCAGACTTATACCAAGCACAAATTTCTGATTCAGAAATACCTCCTATATGTTCTCCTGACTCTGAGTCTGGACTATATTTGTATAAAGAAAAAATTTATGTACCTAGATGCTTGAGAAAACAGATTATCCATCAACACCATAATACCCCATTGGCAGGACATCCAGGAATCGAAAAGACAAATGAGTTACTCAAAAGGACCTATTGGTGGCCACAAATGAAATTGGCAGTACAAGATTATATACTTAATTGCCAAATATGTGCAACCAAAAAGAAAGAGCATCACAAACCATACGGATTACTATGTCCACTACCAGTACCACAAAGACCTTGGGATGTTATATCCATGGATTTCATTGTGGATTTACCATTATCACAAGCTCATAACACTATAATGGTAGTCGTGGATCATCTAACAAGGTTAGCTCATTTTATTCCCTTGAAAAAGGTGCCAACTGCCATGACAACAGCAACAGTATTTAATGACCACATAGTCAAACTTCATGGCTTGCCAGCATCAATTGTGTCAGATCGAGGTAGTCAATTTACCTCCAAATTTTGGAGATATTTATGTCAAACATTACATATCACCCTGAGGTTCACTACAGCTTTTCACCCGCAATCGAACGGACTCACTGAGCGTTTGAACCAGACTCTGGAGCAATATCTCAGATGTTTCATATCTACACAGCAGACAGATTGGTACACTCTGTTGCCAACCGCTGAGTTTGCTTATAACAACTCTGTTAATTCCTCAACTAAGGTAACTCCATTTTTTGCCACATACGGTTTTCATCCTAGATCATACCCCAACACTTTATCTTCTGATCATTCACCCTCTGTCTCATCTTACACGGAAAACTTAAAAGATGTCTTGGCTACGCTACAAAATCATCTGAATGAGGCAAAAAGGTCTCAGAAAGCTTACTATGATAAGAAGAGGACACCAGCACCTAAGTATCACCTTCATGATCTTGTTTGGTTGTCCACTAAAAACATTAAACTTCCAGTACCCTCCAAGAAATTGGCTGCTCAATTTATTGGTCCCTTTCCTGTTGTCAAAATCATTAATGACAATGCAGTTACCTTGAAACTTCCAACGGATTTACGTATCCATCCCTCCTTTCATGTTTCACTTCTGAAACCCTACAGGGGGACTGGGACTCCGCAATCTTTTGTCTACAGGCCAGCTATACCAGATCCTCTAGACTATGAGGTGGATAGGATACTGGACTCCAGACGTCGTAGAGGAGCATTGGAATACCTAGTTCACTGGAAGGGTTATGATGATAGTGAAAATTCTTGGGTTCCGGTTCGGGATCTGTCTGCACCAGATCTCTTGGCGGATTTTCACTCATCTTATCCTCTGAAGCCTGGACCCCAATCTCGTGGGGGGGGTTCTTGACGGGGGGGATCTGTCATGATCCTGTCTAGACTGTGCCTTTAATTCAGGATCTCCTCCCTAGTTTTCTAACCCTATTTAAGACACTCCTTTTCCTCAATGCATTGCTTGATTATTGCAGTCTGAGGAACGTTTGAATCATCTCTCCTTAAACTCAACAAGCTAAGTCTCTGAATTACCTACGAACTTACTAAATATCATTTCTTGTCTCTGGATACAAAAACATTTGTTGTTCTACTCTCATATTCTTAACAATTGGATTTTAATCAATTATATCTTTTAAGACTCTGTCTTTCTTTTCAGCTAGCTGTTACCAGACAACATTGAGGCGGGACTTCGCCTCAAGCGTGTATGTCCTGTGACGTCACACGCCACTGCACAAGCTGTGCTGTCGGCGCGTCTCCTTCCTCTCACACGCTATTCATTCAGCTCAGAGTCACACGCATATTCAATTGCACCTTGCGACTAAAAACTAAACCCTAAGGAAATAAGGTATGTACATATCACTAAATGTAAAACAAGCCAATAATGAGATCTCCAACGTTATTCATAAATGCCAACCTCTCCACCTCGTAACATAAGAGACTGTAAAACAACTATAACCGGTCATTTCGATTGTTCATACACAAACTCTAATATGTCAGCTATACAAAAATTTCACATCAGGCTCACCTTATAATTATCATCTTAGTGACTTATCTTCTGTTTTATAACATTAGGACAGATTTGAGTTTACCATTTGAACTTAACTATTAATATTCAGTCATTTTATTGTTTTATTCATAATTTGTTTGAGTCTCTCTGACTGTCAGATTTTCAGTTCAGAGATTAATAAAATAACACTTATCCTACAATAAAATTGTTTTCATACAGGTTCCCTTTTACCTAGTTATGATATAAGGGAGAAAATGAAAACTAACACTCAGAATCATGGTGATAATAAGCTTTATTTTTATATGAATAAAATTATTCATCACACACCTATGGTCCTGTCGGGGACAGACCTTGGGTGGTTTATCCTCGTCCCCGGAACTGCTGAGTAACCTTTGGTCACGGTTGTCCTTTCCTGGGTGGACTCCTCCATAGTCACTCAGGCTCTTGTTGACTCCGGTGCTGTGGGCTATTTCATTGACAGCGCTTTTGTATCAAAGCACTCCATTCCTGTTTTGCCTCAGGCCGTTATGCTTGCTATTGAGGCCATTGATGGCAGGCCCCTTCAGCCCGCACTCATTACTCACGAAACTGCTCCATTGCCCATGGCTGCTGGGGCTCTCCATTTTGAAACCCTCCACATTTTCCGGTTGTTCTGGGTTATCCCTGGCTCCAAAAGCACAATCCCATTCTCGACTGGCGCAGGTCTGAAATGTTGTCGTGGTCCCTGCAATGTATTTCCACTTGTCTTCGGAAACCAGTTAAAGTCTTGTGCACTTCTTCGGTATCTCAATTGCCAGAGGAGTACCGAGAGTTCCTAGACATTATTGACAAGGTGCATGCCGGTACGTTGCCTCCTCACCGGTCTTACGATTTTGCCATAGACCTGCAACCCGGAGCTTACGCAAATCCTGCTCTCCTGCAGGGGCTGGCTTCTTCTTTGTGAAGAAAAAGGGTGGGGAGTTAAGACCATGCATCGATTATAGTTGTCTTAATCGTCTTACCATTAAGAATGCTTACCATATTCTGCTCATTACGGAATTCTTTGACCGCCTCAAGGGAGCTACGGTCTTTACTAAACTTGATTTGAGAGGAGCGTACAATCTTGTTAGGATTAGGGAGGGCCACGAATGGAAAACAGCATTTAACACCAGGAGCAGCCATTATGAGTATCTTGTAATGCCCTTTGGCCTATGTAATGCTCCTGCTGTTTTTCAGGAATTTTTTAATGATGTCCTATGAGATATGTTGCAACAGTGTGTTGTGGTGTACTTAGACGACATCCTCATACACTTACCCACACTTGAGGCTCATCGTTCTGATGTTACACGGGTTCTTCAGAGACTACGTGAGAACAGCCTGTTTTGTAAACTCGAGAAATATGAGTTCCATCAGACTCAAGTAACCTTCCTAGGTTATGTTATCTCCGTTGCAGGGTTCTCCATGTATCCTGACAAGTTATCTGCAGTTCTGCAGTGGCCTCGCCCAGTTGGTCTTCGGTCTATTCAACATTTTTTGGGGTTCGCCAATTACTATAGAAAGTTTATTAAAAACTTTTCTTCCTTGGTCAAACCTATCACAGACATGACCCGTAAAGAGAATGATCCACTCCATTGGTCACATACTGCCATTAAGGCCTTTGATAGTCTTAAGACTGCCTTTGCTGCCGCTCCAGTTCTGGCTCATCCTAACCCTGTCCTGCCTTTCGTTCTTGAGGTCAATGCGTCTGAGACTGGAGTAGGTGCCCTCTTGTCTCAACATCCTACGCCTGACGGCTCCTTGCATCCGTGTGGTTTCTTCTCTAAGAAATTGTCTCCAGCGGAGTGCAATTATGAAATTGGCGACAGGGAATTCCTGACCATATTTTGGCTACTATACATCCTAATTTGACTTCCCCCTTGGGGAAGGAGATCCTGGCTGCACAAACCAATGCACCTCCTGAGAAACCTAGGGGTAAGTGTTTTGTTCCTGAGAATTCAAACTAAACTTTTGCACACTTACCACTATCCTAAAGCCGCAGGTCACCCAGGCAAGAACCAAATGATTCCTCAACGTCTTCCTGTGGGTCTTCTTCAACCTATTGCTAATGGTGAGCGTCCTTGGACACATCTTTCCATGTACTTCATTGTCGAGCTCCCTGTTTCCAATGGCAATACTGTTATCCTTATGGTGGTTGACCGTTTTTCTAAAATGTCACATTGCATTCCCTTGATGAAGCTGCCTACCGCTCAGGAGCTTGCTTCAATTTTTGCCCGGGAGGTCTTCCGTTTACATGGGTTACCCAAGGAGATAGTGTCGGACCGGGGTAGCCAGTTTGTCTCCAGATTTTGGTGTTCCTTTTGTGCTCAAATGGGTATCCAGCTTTCCTTCTCCTCGGCATATCACCCTCAATCCAATGGGGCTGCGGAACGGTCTAATCAAACTCTGGAACAGTTCCTCCATTGCTATGTCTCAGATCACCACAATAATTGGTCTGAACTGTTACCTTGGGCAGAGTTTGCTCATAATAGTGCTATTAATGCTTCCTCCAAGTTATCCCCGTTCATGGCGAATTATGGGTTTCAACCATCCTTATTGCCCGATTCATTCATGTCTCAGGGTATTCCGGCTTTGCAGGAGCATCTCCGGCAACTCCGTTCCATGTGGGTGCAGATTCAGGATTGCCTTCATCGTTCTATGCAATGCCAAAAGTTCCAGGCTGATCGTAGGCGTCTGCCCGCGTCTTCCTACCAGGTTGGTGAGAGAGTTTGGCTGTCCTCCCGCAACTTGAACCTTTGTGTGCCTTCCAATAAATTGGCTCCCCGTTATGTTTGTCCTTTTCGAATACTCGGACGGGTTAATCCTGTGGCCTACGCTCTTGACCTTCCTCCTGCTATGCGCATCTACAATGTTTTTCATGTCTCCCTCTTGAAACCATTGGTTTGTAATCAATTTACCACTGTGTTGCCTCGTCCCGTCCTATCTTTGTTGACAACCATGAGGAGTATGAGGTCAGCAGCATTATTGACTCTCGTATGTCCAGGGGCCGTGTACAGTATTTGGTTCACTGGAGGGGCTACGGTCCGGAGGAGCGTTCTTGGGTTCCCTCCTCTGATGTTCATGCTCCCACCCTCCTCCGTGCCTTCCATGCCCGTTTCCCCAATAAGCCTTTTGTCCTCCCGCGGGGGAGGGGTCGTTAAGGGGAGGGTACTGTCAGGGTTTTTCCCTGTTTTGTTTGCCATGTGCTGCTGGCAACCATTTTACTCACCTCTCTTCGTGACTATGGTGCATTGTGGGGGATGCTGCTCATATCCTGCACTTCCTTTTATGGCCAGACTGGTGTGCATCATCCGTGTGAGACAGGATGCAGTCTCAGAATTGTGATGTCATCACTTATTATTTAAAGGGCCTCTGTTCAGTATGCTTTGCTTTTGCATTGTCTCAGACCTGTTTGTGAGAGTTCCTGTGTATTACCTGGCTGCCTGACGTCCTTCCTGTTTCCTGATCCCTGGCTTGTTCCTGACTCTGCTGTTTTCCTTGTTGCTGATTCCGGCTCGTCTTACTATTCGCTTTGGCTCCTGACTCGGCTCGTCTGACTACCAGCTCTGGTTTTGACTCCTGGCTTGTTATTTGACTTGTGGACTTTTTATTATTTTTTGCTATTAATAAAGGTGATTATTTTTGCACTTCTCATCTCAGTCTGATTCCTGGCACCCTGACATCTGGACAGGCAAGATTTTTTGTGTATACTTAACCCCTGTACTGCTGGTATTCTGGATTGCCTTATTGTTGCCGAACTCTGCTTTCCTGACTACTCTCCAGTTATCCTCTGTAGTGCCTTGAAGGATTGTCCTCTCTACTGTGAGTACTGCTGTCATGATCCGATGTACATGCGCTCAGGAAACAGACCCTCGGGGCAGTGGTAGGGATTTGAAGACACCGACCCCTGACCCGGGGGGGAGTATCCTGGACGTGGATAGATGATATTCTGTGATTCATAATTGATAGAAGTTATTGAAGAATTAATGGAGAGTGCAATATTTGTATACAATATATTCTGGCTTCACTGTAAGTTATAATTAGTTAACAGGAGTAGCTGCAGGATTCAATGAGAGAAATATATAGCAATGTGGAATGTACAGGCTTCAGAGTAAACAGGTAGAAGTTTGACACTTAGATGCGAACTAAGGTTTGTTGCAGGTTCACAGTATATAATATTATATAAGGTTGTATGTCAGAGTTAAGCACAGCAGCACAAGTGATAAACAAGTTGCAAGACTTAGGCATTAATTACTGTTTTGTGCATATATGTGCAAACCAAGGTTTGTTGCAGGTTCACAGTTCATAATATTATGTAGAGCTGTATATCAGTATAATCAGAGTAGCACAAGTGATAGACAAGTTACAAGTCTCAGGAATTAATTACTGTTTGAGCATATATATGCAAACTATGTTTGTTGCAGGTTATTTAAGCAATGACAACTAGAAGCAGAGAAATAGTTATAAAGTTATGAGTAAGATGATGTTATTGTAATTAGAAAGTGATGATAAGCAAAAGCATACTTGATTTTAATAAAGTTCATAGTTTGTTAAGTAGCTGTGTCCAGGAAACAGAATGGGATTATTTTTGATACTTGCGGTTTGATTATATTTAGCATAGGTAATAGAAAATGCTGTATCTTGGAATAGTTGGTAAATTCATGCAGGAAACAGTCACATATCTCAGTTGTTCAGGATCACAACTTCAAAGTTAATGCAAAGCACATTAGACCTGAGAAGGCTTAAAAAGAGGCTGAGGTAATCAGGTGCATGAATGATTAATCAGCCAGGCAAGCAAGCTGAATGTAAATACTGCCCAAATGCAGCAGTCAGAGAAGGAAGTCTTAAAGGGATAGTGACATTAGGCTGAAATATGTTACAGATCCCCCTCCTCAAAGGCGACCTCCGGGCGCCCCACACAATCCAAAAGGAGAGAGAACAAAAATGATATGGAGAACCGGTAGTAGGTGTATGGAGGTAGTGAGTCCAATCGGAAATCAAGAAAGGAGGGTTGGAGATCTCTTGAAAAAGTTGAATGATGAAGTAAAGGCCATGTAATTCAGGTATCAAAAGATCTTGACAATGATGAGAGCAAAACTTGAAGTCAACTTTTTTGTAGCCATCGTGAGAATGCATGAACGTAACATACAATGAGCTTCCTACCACAGAATCATCCTGAGGGTAGATAGGCGGATGTTCTTCATGATAGATGACCATGTACATAGCCAATGAAAAGGCAGCCAGTCCTAGAGATATGAATAGGCTTTCCTCAGCTTCAGAAATAGAGATGCAGCATTCTGGATTGATAACCAGATTAACCACCTTTGGGTCAGAGATTTGAGTATCCTCAGAATTAACCTCTTGGCCGAGGATTAGATATACTCCGAAAAAAAAAGCTATAGCCACTTCTAACGCAATAGCAGGGCTTTCTTCAAAGTAGGAGATAGGAGTGTAGAGTGGAAGATTTGTCCAGTTCTTGCCATCTTCTAATTCAATATGAAATGTCTCCTTACTGGACTCAGAATCAAAAGTGTCCTCACTAAGAACAGGTATATGAATGCCCACACCAGGGCAAGGTTCAGGAATACCCACATCTGGGCAAGGTTCAGTAATATCCTCAGTAGGATCAGGTGAAGGAATGCCCATGCCAGGGCAAGGTTCAGAAGTACCCACATCTGGGCAAGGTTCAGGAATATCCTCAATAGGATCAAGTGTAGGAATGCCCTCACCAGGGCAAGGTTCAGGAATACGAAAAAAGGGGGGCGGGGCGTGAGGGCGCTAGTGAAAGCTTAAGAAATCCAATGTGTGAATATTTAACACAATGTGTGTATGTATAATTAAATTTTCCTTGGTTGATTATTCTGAATTATAAAACCAAAATTTCTATCAGTGTTAATTTATATGAATATTGTGTTGCAATTTGTGTTATATAACATTTAAGATACAGTATGACCATATATCATGATTTATTAAAATGTGAATAAAGTGCACTTTGTGATAGATCTTGTACACCCAAAGTTCCTTGATTATTAGTATTCAATACTATATAGAATCAATGTTTTTACTGAAAATTTCAATGCGTTTTAGGTTTTGTATTAAATATGTGTTAACTTACAAATTCTAAATATAACGATGTTTCAAAGTATCTAAATGCAAATACTATATAGGTATATCTATTTCATACAAATATATTCCAAAAAACACTAAAGAGGAGAATAAATCTTAATAAAAGTTATTTATTATAGCAATATAAAATCAGATTTGATAATATAGAATAAAGGGACGTCTCCCCAATAAAAATGTGTAGAAAATAAAAACTAAGACTTAATAACAATGGAATCTGAATCCCTAATAATTTCCCGCAACTCTGTATAACAAGGGAGTCTCTGCAATCAAATTTCTAAGAATTTCCAATTGCCGTATTTTCTTGACAGAAATATTTCCTGTTATGGCAAATGCAGTCCCAAAACTTGGCGGTTCAAAGTGAGAACAGATGAGTGTTATGATACTTAGCGTATGAGTTACCTTCTCCCTTATAGCCGGTTCAGTCACTGCTTCTTTCTTCGATGCGACTGCAAACTCAGACCCGCCGCGTGTAGTCGGCGTCTGACGTCACTGCCTGGTCTTTGATCTTCTGAATCCGTTACAAAGTAACAATTCGGCTCTTTAACTTTTCAGAACCTCTGTGTTCCAACAAGATCCTGCACTTAGTGTTGTACACGCAGGAACGGAATACTTGAAAGATGTGATGGTAGTGGAAATAACCCGGGTTATACTGTCATAACAGTTTTCCAATTGCTTGAAATAAAAACTTTTGAAGAGTCACTTAGTACCACTGAGGGTCACAGGAATCACTGGAAGCCACCAAGGGTCACAAGAGTCGACGCGTTTCGCTCTTATACAGAGCTTTATCAAGATACTTGTGAGTCCTAAGTGCAGATATTTATAGCTGATGCCAGACTTTGATTGGTTAGTTTTTCAATGGATTAAAGGTGGAATTTTTAACTCACATTCTGTTAAGGTAGAATTTTTGGAAAACTCATACTTGTATCATAATAAATAATCAATCTCCCTTGTTATTTGTGCTTTATGTGTCCTATTGTCGTACTATTCTTGCTGGTAAGCTGAGTGGACAGACACATTAAAGAAAGCTTCTAATACCCTTATTGATATTCTAAAAAGATAAAGAAAAGAAACACTGGTAGAGATTGAACAAAACATTTTAGAAATCAAAGAAAAATTAAAAGATAAAAAAAGCAGTAATGAATATAAAGAAAAACAAAAAGTAATAATTGAAAAATTATCCAATCTCAATAAAGATCTTCTCAGAACTAAATGGAATAAGATGGAAAGGGATATTAATGATAATAACCCAATAACCAATGAAAATACCAATAAAACTGAACCAGAACACATACACAATAAAGAACAAAGAAATGATTATAAATATGACTATAAACAAACTAAACCTATCAGAACATTTCATTCATATAACAATAGAAGAAGTGATCAAGAAAATAGAAGAAACTATTATTCGTATAACAATAACTATGAACAAGATAGATCGTATCAGAGAAATTGGCAAGCTGACAGACCAAGATTTCCAAGATACCAAAATAGAGAACACTTCTATTCTGAATTTCAACATAACACCTTTAGGCAACATCCACATAGGGAATATCAAAATAGACATAATAATTGGGAATATCCCAGAAACACAAATAAAAGGAATAGTTCTAAACAAGAACAATACTGGGAAACACCAACATATAATCGTTATGAATCCCTTGGGAATCATAAATCAATAAAAGATAATCAAATTAATGACGAACCAGTTTTTTTAGAGAGGAGCCCTCTAAAGGAGGGCACCTCAAGGGAGTTAATCAGACGAGAGAAAGAACAAAATGCAAGAAAGAAAAGAAGCCTAGAGGAAAGAGAGGAAGAGGAAGGTCAAAACGAGGCAAAAAGGCTGAAATAAATAAACATCAGGGTATTTTTAACTTAAGTAGTAAAATTTTGAATAAAGAGGAAGAAAGGGTCCTAAGTTTGGGCTTATCTTTCGCCCCAACAACACGGATGAATAAATTTAATTCCCATATCCATGCAAAAAAAATCGTTAGAAATCTAACCATTAAAAGATTCTTCCTAAAAAACCCCATAGAAAGGCAATTAGATTTGAAACAAGACGGTATTCAACACACTAATCTTAAAATAAAATCAAAATTTAACCCCATTCATGAAAAAGGTAATTATTTGGAAACCTTTGAAAGACTAGTTTGTAAAGACATCCAAAAATGTAATTTACCAAAAATAAAAAAATATAATATGAGTATAAAAGAGAAAAAAGTAATGGAGAATCTACAAAATAATACAGAGATTACAATAAAATCCGCGGATAAGGGTGGTGGGATTGTCCTGATGGACACAATACAATATTTAAAAGAAGCACATAGGCTCCTTAACGAGAACAAAACCTATAAAATATTAGAACTAGACCCAACAGAAAAATTTAACAAAAATCTTAATAAATTGTTATCAGAAGGTAAAAAATCAGGTATACTTAACAACAAAGAACTAGAATTTTTAACACCAAAATTCCCTAGGATCCCAATATTTTATTTTCTGCCGAAAATTCACAAATGTTTAGTTAACCCCCCCGGCAGACCAATTATCTCCGGTATCGACTCCCCATCAGCAAATTTATCAAAATATGTAGACACCTTTTTGCAAAAACACGTAAAAGAGCTAAAGTCTTATCTCAAAGACTCAACTCAGGTCCTTAATTTATTAAAAACTATTAAATGGAAAAATAATATGATTCTAGCCACTTTCGATGTTACTTCGTTGTATACGGTTATTAATCACTCCAAAGGCATACAAGCAGTTGATTCCTTCTTGAAATCAGATTCCAATATGACAGACCAACAAAGAACCTTTATTCTAAAAAGCATTAGATATATTTTAGAAAATAATTATTTTTCCTTTATCCAAAAAATATTTTTTACAAACAGAAGGTACGGCTATGGGCACAAGGTTTGCGCCTAGCTATGCCAACCTCTTCATGGGTTCTTGGGAAAATGACTTCTTCAGAGATGGTAGCTATGGCACAAACCTTGTGCTCTACAAGAGATATATAGACGACCTACTTATAATTTGGGAAGGAACAGAACAGGATTTAACTAAAATGTTTAACAATATGAATACCAATAATTTAGGCCTAAAATTCACGTCTAATTGGAGTAAAAGTTCGATAACATTTTTAGATTTGGAAACTATGGTTATAGATGAACTAATAGAAACTAGAACACATTTTAAAAAAACTGATTCAAATAACTACATACACTCCAAAAGTTGTCATCTAGAAACTTGGAAAAAAAGTATTCCAACAGGCCAATACTTAAGAATAAAGAAAAATTGTTCTAGAACCGTAGATTTTGAGAATGAATCTAAATTATTAACAGATAGATTTCTATCTAGAGGATATAATAGAGAAACTACTAACATAGCCGAGGAGAGAGCTAGGAATACAGAAAGGGATAATTTATTAATGTACAAAGAAAAACAAAATGATCCTAAAGATAAAATTAAAACACCATTTATTTCTGATTATCATGATGATCATAATATAATAAAAAGAATAGTAAAAAAACACTGGCACCTTATTAAGGAAGATGACATCTTGGGAGATAAGATCTCTGAAACACCAAATTTTATATTTCGAAAAGCAACCAATCTGAAGAATATACTAGCTCCCAGTGAGTTTAAACCACCTAAAAAAACATATTCTAAACAAAAAGATCTGAATGGAAAAGCAATTGCAGGCTTTTTTCCATGTTATTCATGTAAAGCTTGCAAACACAGCAAAAAGCTAAACAATATTAAAATTAATAAAATAGAGAAACCGTTCCTAATTAAAGATATAATAAGGTGCACAACGAAAAATGTAATATACATCCTAAAATGTTCTTGCAACCTCTTCTATCTAGGTGAAACAAAAAGAATGGTAAAGGATAGAATCAGAGAGCACTTAAATAACATAAAAAATGGGATCGATGATGCACATCTTTACCGACATTTTAAAACACTCCATAAAGGGAATAATAAAGACCTGTCATACTGGGGTATAAAAAAAGTACACAAACATTGGAGAGGAGGAAATCTTGAAAAGAAATTATTGATCAAGGAAGCAGAATTAATATATAAATATGACACACTATATCCTAGAGGCCTGAATTCTGAACTAGATCTTTCCCCCTTTCTATTTGAATAATACCATAAATCATCCCCCAACAATGTTTTAATCAATTTACATTAATAAGTAGACACCATATAAAATATCTAATATATCCACTATCATATTCTTACAATGAATTATGGATTTTACATCACTAATTTAATCTATCACTTAATCGTTAGGCTCAGCAATGTTTTTAAAATATGAAATGTGCAATAGTTCACCTAGGTTTTAGAATTATATTAACTGGATAAGTTGGTTGATCTTTTAATTTTCTAATTGAGGAAATATCGATGTATTAGAGGTTTAATTTTCATTTTTATCTTATAATATATGTTTATTTTATATTTATTTTATAATTCGTGCATTACCAGCAAGAATAGTACGACAATAGGACACATAAAGCACAAATAACAAGGGAGATTGATTATTTATTATGATACAAGTATGAGTTTTCCAAAAATTCTACCTTAACAGAATGTGAGTTAAAAATTCCACCTTTAATCCATTGAAAAACTAACCAATCAAAGTCTGGCATCAGCTATAAATATCTACACTTAGGACTCACAAGTATCTTGATAAAGCTCTGTATAAGAGCGAAACGCGTCGACTCTTGTGACCCTTGGTGGCTTCCAGTGATTCCTGTGACCCTCAGTGGTACTAAGTGACTCTTCAAAAGTTTTTATTTCAAGCAATTGGAAAACTGTTATGACAGTATAACCCGGGTTATTTCCACTACCATCACATCTTTCAAGTATTCCTTTCCTGCGTGTACAACACTAAGTGCAGGATCTTGTTGGAACACAGAGGTTCTGAAAAGTTAAAGAGCCGAATTGTTACTTTGTAACGGATTCAGAAGATCAAAGACCAGGCAGTGACGTCAGACGCCGACTACACGCGGCGGGTCTGAGTTTGCAGTCGCATCAAAGAAAGAAGCAGTGACTGAACCGGCTATAAGGGAGAAGTTACTCATACGCTAAGTATCATAACACTCATCTGTTCTCACTTTGAACCGCCAAGTTTTGGGACTGCATTTGCCATAACAGGAAATATTTCTGTCAAGAAAATACGGCAATTGGAAATTCTTAGAAATTTGATTGCAGAGACTCCCTTGTTATACAGAGTTGCGGGAAATTATTAGGGATTCAGATTCCATTGTTATTAAGTCTTAGTTTTTATTTTCTACACATTTTTATTGGGGAGACGTCCCTTTATTCTATATTATCAAATCTGATTTTATATTGCTATAATAAATAACTTTTATTAAGATTTATTCTCCTCTTTAGTGTTTTTTGGAATATATTTGTATGAAATAGATATACCTATACAGTATTTGCATTTAGATACTTTGAAACATCGTTATATTTAGAATTTGTAAGTTAACACATATTTAATACAAAACCTAAAACGCATTGAAATTTTCAGTAAAAGCATTGATTCTATATAGTATTGAATACTAATAATCAAGGAACTTTGGGTGTACAAGATCTATCACAAAGTGCACTTTATTCACATTTTAATAAATCATGATATATGGTCATACTGTATCTTAAATGTTATATAACACAAATTGCAACACAATATTCATATAAATTAACACTGATAGAAATTTTGGTTTTATAATTCAGAATAATCAACCAAGGAAAATTTAATTATACATACACACATTGTGTTAAATATTCACACATTGGATTTCTTAAGCTTTCACTAGCGCCCTCACGCCCCGCCCCCCTTTTTTTCGTATAACACAAAATTAGTCTGAAGGACTTTTTTACTGTGAGGTGTTTGGAATCACTGTTTCCAGCGCTCTACTTACTCCATTCACACCAAGGTTCAGGAATATCCTCAGTAGGATCGAGTGAAGGAATGCCCATGCCAGGGCAAGGTTCAACTATAGAGAAAGAAAAAGAACCCACTTTAGAGCCAGGAACCATACTCTCTTCTGAGCAGAGGGCAAGGCTTTCTTCAGGGTTCATAAATGAGAGATTAAACAAGACCCACTTTAGAGCCAAAAACCATACTCGCTTCTGAGTAGAGGGCATGGCTATCTTCAGGATCAAGTATTATTACACCCATTTCTGGGTTAAACAAAGGAATACTCATACCAGGGTCAAAACCAGGAGAGTCCACCTTGATGTCAGGTTTAGTAGTATAATCATGGAAAACAGGGACAGGATTGGCCACTGGGGAATCTTCTTGAAGAACTTTTGTACAAGTTTCAGGGTCAAGAATGTCCACTTGCGAACTTGGCTCAATGTTGTCCTCACAGGATTCAGTATCAAGAATTCCTGTACAGGAAACTGATGTAGTAGAAAATGAAGGTTGGTGCAAAGTATCTCCCAAGAGAAACAATTTCTTAGATGCAGTAACAGAAGAATTTTGAGAAGGTGAAGTGTACTGAAATATGCCACACTCAGGTAGATGCGGAGGAATTGTGACACAAGATTCTGACTGAGAAGTTGTCTGGGGTTCAGCAGGCATACTTATTTGAGTTTGAATATCAGAGCTAAATTCTCCAGGGACTATCTCTGGTAAACTGTTAGATTGTATATCTGGAACAAAATTATCTTTTGTTTCTAGCACAGGATTTATAGACATTGAGACAGCATGAGTGGGATGCAAGAAATCAATAGTTGGAAACAGTTTTTGTAGTTGTTGTAGAGTCTGAGAAGAGATACCATTAGATGCTTTAAGAACAGACTGAAGGTGACTAGAGACAACATCCAGCTTAGTGTTGACAGTGTCATGAGGCAAGAGAGGGTCAGGCACAACAGAAACTGAGACAGGAGATTCAGGCTGAGTTTCCTCTTTGCACTTCTGATTTTCTGTAGGCAGAAATACTTTCTTCTTTTTTTTCTTAGAGAGCTTAGATAACTGATATTTCTTCCCAATATGAGGCTTCTTAGGTTGCTGCCATTGTGGCTTGTAGTAAGGTTGAGAACAGAACTCATCTTCATCACTGGATGCATAATTCTGATGTAATAAATCAGCATAGTAGTTGAGGGGACCTTTTCTCCAAACAGCAGTCTGTAAACCAGATGTCTTTTCTTCCGGCTCTGAATCTGTCCAATCTAACGAATCCATGGGAGTATCAGAAATAGGAAGATCAGTATAGCTGTCTGTTTCATAAATATAACAACCAAGCATGTCATTATAAACAATAGATTGAGGTTTTGTCTGAGTTTGTGGCAAATTACACTTGCGCTCATACCAGTCTAATGCTAGTTCAGCTGGATCCGTGAAGTCATCCTCCCTATTGACATATTCAGAATCAGTATCACCAGGATAGGAATCACAAACAGGAGGATTAGATGGTAATCCGGAACAGTAGTCCTGTCTCTTTAAATCTTTAAAGGTCTGAATTTTTTCTGCTGAATCTATGAATGCATCCTCTTCAGTTACATAGTCAGACTCAGAATCTGTGTCACCAACATGGTAATCACGAACATGCGTAGAGGATTGTCTAGAATTGGAGTACTGTGTCTTTAAATTTTTAAAAGTTTGAAAATCTTCTGTTTTTCCTTTGGGGATTGCTTGGGTCTGAGTTATGTTGTAATTTTTTATTTTCCTTTGAGGGTCGGTGCATCCACTACCACTGCGAATCCCTTTTTTGGGCATTAACTTTCTGTCATGATCCGGTGTACATGCGCTCAGGAAACAGACCCTCGGGGCAGTGGTAGGGATTTGAAGACACCGACCCCTGACCCGGGGGGGGAGTATTCTGGACGTGGATAGATGATATTCTGTGATTCATAATTGATAGAAGTTATTGAAGAATTAATGGAGAGTGCAATATTTGTATACAATATATTCTGGCTTCACTGTAAGTTATAATTAGTTAACAGGAGTAGCTGCAGGATTCAATGAGAGAAATATATAGCAATGTGGAATGTACAGGCTTCAGAGTAAACAGGTAGAAGTTTGACACTTAGATGCGAACTAAGGTTTGTTGCAGGTTCACAGTATATAATATTATATAAGGTTGTATGTCAGAGTTAAGCACAGCAGCACAAGTGATAAACAAGTTGCAAGTCTTATGCATTAATTACTGTTTTGTGCATATATGTGCAAACCAAGGTTTGTTGCAGGTTCACAGTTCATAATATTATGTAGAGCTGTATATCAGTATAATCAGAGTAGCACAAGTGATAGACAAGTTACAAGTCTCAGGAATTAATTACTGTTTGAGCATATATATGCAAACTAGCGCCAAGATTTAAAGTTTTGTCGGTAACGACCCGCGTAGCTAACGCTGGCTTTTTTTCCCCTGTACCTCTGGTATTTAGAGTTCACAGAATGGCTGCGTTAGGCTCCAAAAATGGAGCGTAGAGCATAATTTACCGCCACTGCAACTCTCAATACCAGCGGTGCTTACGGACGCGGCCAGCTTCAAAAACGTGCTCGTGCACGATTCCCCCATAGGAAACAATGGGGCCGTTTGAGCTGAAAAAAAACCTAACACCTGCAAAAAAGCAGCGTTCAGCTCCTAACGCAGCCCCATTGTTTCCTATGGGGAAACACTTCCTATGTCTGCACCTAACACCCTAACATGAACCCCAAGTCTAAACACACCTAACCTTACACTTATTAACCCCTAATCTGCCGCACCCGCTATCGCTGACACCTGCATATTTTTTTTAACCCCTAATCTGCCGCTCCGTACACCGCCGCAACCGACGTTATCCCTATGTACCCCTAATCTGCTGCCCCTAACACCTCCGACCCCTATATTATATTTATTAACCCCTAATCTGCCCCCCACAACGTCGCCGCCAGCTACCTACAATTATTAACCCCTAATCTGCCGACCGGACCTCACCGCTACTCTAATAAATGTATTAACCCCTAAAGCTAAGTCTAACACTAACACCCCCATAAGTTAAATATAATTTAAATCTAACGAAATAAATTAACTCTTATTAAATAAATTATTCCTATTTAAAGCTAAATACTTACCTGTAAAATAAACCCTAATATAGCTACAATATAAATTATAATTATATTGTAGCTATTTTAGGATTAATATTTATTTTACAGGCAACTTTGTATTTATTTTAACCAGGTACAATAGCTATTAAATAGTTAATAACTATTTAATAGCTACCTAGTTAAAATAATTACAAAATTACCTGTAAAATAAATCCTAACCTAAGTTACAATTAAACCTAATACTACACTATCAATAAATTAATTAAATACAATACCTACAATTAAATACAATTAAATAAACTAACTAAAGTACAAAAAATAAAAAAGAACTGTTACAAAAAATAAAAAAATATTTACAAACATTAGAAAAATATTACAACAATTTTAAACTAATTACACCTACTCTAAGCCCCCTAATAAAATAACAAAGCCCCCCAAAATAAAAAAATGCCCTACCCTATTCTAAATTAAAAAAGTTCAAAGCTCTTTTACCTTACCAGCCCTCAAAAGGGCCTTTTGCGGGGTATGCCCCAAAGAAAACTGCTCTTTTGCCTGTAAAAGAAAAATACAACCCCTCCCCAACATTAAAACCCACCACCCACATACCCTTAATCTAACCCAAACCCCCTTAAAAAAAACTAACACTACCCCTCCGAAGATCATCCTATTAACTATGTAATAGCTATTGTACCTGGTTAAAATAATTACAAAGTTGCCTGTAAAATAAATATTAATCCTAAAATAGCTACAATATAATTATAATTTATATTGTAGCTATATTAGGGTTTATTTTACAGGTAAGTTTTTAGCTTTAAATAGGAATAATTTATTTAATAAGAGTTAATTTATTTTGTTAGATTTAAATTATATTTAATTTAGGGGGGTGTTAGTGTTAGGGTTAGACTTAGCTTTAGGGGTTAAAATTTTTATTAGAGTAGCGGTGAGGTCCGGTCGGCAGATTATGGGTTAATACTTGAAGTTAGCTGTCGGCGATGTTACGGAGGGCAGATTAGGGGTTAATACTATTTATTATAGGGTTATTGAGGCGGGAGTGAGGCGGATTAGGGGTTAATACATTTATTATAGTGGCGGTGAGGTCCGGTCGGCAGATTAGGGGTTAATAATTGTAGGTAGGTGGAGGCGACGTTGGGGCGGCAGATTAGGGGTTAATAAATATAATATAGGGGTCGGCGGTGTTAGGGGCAGCAGATTAGGGGTACATAGGGATAAAGTAGCTGGCGGCGGTGTGCGGTCGGCAGATTAGGGGTTAAAAAATTTTATTAGGGTGGCGGCGATGTGGGGGGGCCTCGGTTTAGGGGTACATAGGTAGTTTATGGGTGTTAGTGTACTTTAGAGCACAGTAGTTAAGAGCTTTATGAACCAGCGTTAGCCCAAAAAGCTCTTAACTCCTGACTTTTTTCTGCGGCTGGAGTTTTGTCTTTAGATTTCTAACGCTCACTTCAGCCAAGACTCTAAATACCGGCGTTAGAAAGATCCCATTGAAAAGATAGGATACGCAAATGGCGTAGGGGGATCTGCGGTATTGAAAAGTCGCGGCTGCAAAGTGAGCGTTAGACCCTTTCTTGACTGACTCTAAATACCAGCGGTAGCCCAAAACCAGCGTTAGGAGCCTCTAACGCTGGTTTTGACGGCTAACGCCAAACTCTAAATCTAGCCGTAGGTTTGTTGCAGGTTATTTCAGCAATGACAACTAGAAGCAGAGAAATAGTTATAAAGTTTTGAGTAAGATGATGTTATTGTAATTAGAGAGTGATGATAAGCAAAAGCATACTTGATTTATAATAAAGTTGAGAGTTTCTTAAGTAGCTGTGTCCAGGAAACAGAATGGGATTATTTTTGATACTTGCGGTTTGATGATATTTAGCATAGGTAATAGAAAATGCTGTATCTTGGAATAGTTGGTAAATTCATGCAGGAAACAGTCACAGATCTCATTTGTTCAGGATCACAACTTCAAAGTTAATGCAAAGCACATTAGACCTGAGAATGCTTAAAAAGAGGCTGAGGTAATCAGGTGCATGAATTATTAATCAGGCAGGCAAGCAAGCTGAATGTAAATACTGCCCAAATGCAACAGTCAGAGAAGGAAGTCTTAAAGGGATAGTGACATTAGGCTGAGATATGTTACAACTGCTTTCCTCATTTATTTACCTGTTCTCTTGTTCTGGGATATTTCCTTATCTTTCCACTTGACTCCGGGATAAGAAGACTACTGACCAAGTTTGGTCTGATAGGGAAATATCCCACGAGCATTACAAAATGATGTTACATGTTTCAAGGTATGTAACTTGGAAGGGCTCAAAAGTATATATGCTTATTAGACATGTACATTCGGCTATTTTGGGATAATGCAAATGTTAAAGATGGCGGCCGCTAGGCGCATTTGGCAATTTTTTGAAGCTGAATTTATACTTGTGAAAGTGCAACATGCTAAGATTTGCACAAATCTAGATGTTAGTGTGTTGCGTTTTCAATACATTAAATCTGGATATGAAAATTGCTGAATGCGGCTTGCGGGCACCATTTTTGGTAACTGGGTCAGCCTGAAATAGCAGAATGCACATGCCTACAGCTTATAAGCAGTAACATTTTTTTTAAAAACTGTTGATAAAAAACACCTCAATATTCCACGGCCACTGCTGATCCTGGTTTCCAAACATAACGCTTCTTGTCTTTTTCAGGCATGGCCTGAAATCTCTCTGCCATTCTCACGAATATCAGGTAGCATATTTGGCCTTGTTTGTTTTTTTTAATAAGCAAGAAAATACATTCGTGATAATTACTGATTAAACAAACTTGAGTAACCAGATATGCAGCCAGACACCATAAAGGAAACATGCAGTTCTGAGGGGTGAAAGATCTGGAAGGAAAAAGCCCTCTAGTGGCTCACAGAAAAAAACACTGGCTGAAGGGACTGCAGGTTTGTTTTAGTTATTTTTGGCTTTTTTATTATATTTTTATTGAGGTCAAACAGACAAAAGTACAAACATGAGATTCACATTGCATACAAGCAAGAAGAATTTGCTAGAAATTACATTATTCAAGTGACATGGAATTCCAATGACAAGAGACAGAGAAATATTAACAATTGTCAAAAAGAACAAAGCTGTGCATATCTATGCTACTTCCTCTCATTTTAAATGTATAATGTGCAAAAGGTTTCTTGATATAATAAATACAGAGGGAAATAAGATGCACACTCAATTTACCGCCACTGCAACTCTCAATACCAGCGGTGCTTACGGACGCGGCCAGCTTCAAAAACGTGCTCGTGCACGATTCCCCCATAGGAAACAATGGGGCCGTTTGAGCTGAAAAAAAACCTAACACCTGCAAAAAAGCAGCGTTCAGCTCCTAACGCAGCCCCATTGTTTCCTATGGGGAAACACTTCCTATGTCTGCACCTAACACCCTAACATGAACCCCGAGTCTAAACACCCCTAACCTTACACTTATTAACCCCTAATCTGCCGCACCCGCTATCCCTGACACCTGCATATTTTTTTTAACCCCTAATCTGCCGCTCCGTACACCACCGCAACCGACGTTATCCCTATGTACCCCTAATCTGCTGCCCCTAACACCTCCGACCCCTATATTATATTTATTAACCCCTAATCTGCCCCCATTAACGTCGCCGCCAGCTACCTACAATTATTAACCCCTAATCTGCCGACCGGACCTCACCGCTACTCTAATAAATATATTAACCCCTAAAGCTAAGTCTAACACTAACACCCCCACAAGTTAAATATAATTTAAATCTAACGAAATAAATTAACTCTTATTAAATAAATTATTCCTATTTAAAGCTAAATACTTACCTGTAAAATAAACCCTAATATAGCTACAATATAAATTATAATTATATTGTAGCTATTTTAGGATTAATATTTATTTTACAGGCAACTTTGTATTTATTTTAACCAGGTACAATAGCTATTAAATAGTTAATAACTATTTAATAGCTACCTAGTTAAAATAATTACAAAATTACCTGTAAAATAAATCCTAACCTAAGTTACAATTAAACCTAACACTACACTATCAATAAATTAATTAAATACAATACCTACAATAAAATACAATTAAATAAACTAACTAAACTACAAAAAATAAAAAAGAACTGTTACAAAAAATAAAAAAATATTTACAAACATTAGAAAAATATTACAACAATTTTAAACTAATTACACCTACTCTAAGCCCCCTAATAAAATAACAAAGACCCCCAAAATAAAAAAATGCCCTACCCTATTCTAAATTAAAAAAGTTCAAAGCTCTTTTACCTTACCAGCCCTCAAAAGGGCCTTTTGCGGGGTATGCCCCAAAGAAAACTGCTCTTTTGCCTGTAAACGAAAAATACAACCCCTCCCCAACATTAAAACCCACCACCCACATACCCCTAATCTAACCCAAACCCCCTTAAAAAAAACCTAACACTACCCCCCTGAAGATCATCCTACCTTGAGTCGTCTTCACTCAGCCGAGCCACCGATGGAACTGAAGAGGACATCCGGAGCGGCAGAAGTGATCCTCCAAGGGGCGCTGAAGAAGTCTTCCATCCGATGAAGTGATCCTCCAAGCAGCGCTGAAGAAGTCTTCCATCCCGGCGATGTCATCTTCCAAGCGGGGTCTTCAATCTTCTTTCTTCAGGATCCATCTTGCAGACCTCCGACGCGAAACATCCTGCTGGCCCGACGGACTACCGACGAATGAAGGCTCCTTTAAGGGACGTCATCCAAGATGGCGTCCCTCGAATTCCGATTGGCTGATAGGATTCTATCAGCCAATCGGAATTAAGGTAGGAAGATTCTGATTGGCTGATGGAATCAGCCAATCAGATTCAAGTTCAATCCGATTGGCTGATCCAATCAGATTGAGCTCGCATTCTATTGGCTGTTCGGATTGAACTTGAATCTGATTGGCTGATTTTTTGTTTATTTTTTGTTCTTTTTTATTTTCTCTTGTTAAGTGTATCCAGTCCACGGATCATCCATTACTTATGGGATATTAACTCCTCCCCAACAGGAAGTGCAAGAGGATTCACCCAGCAGAGCTGCTATATAGCTCCTCCCCTAACTGCCATTACCAGTCATTCTCTTGCACCCAACGAATAGATAGGATGTGTGAGAGGACTGTGGTGATTATACTTAGTTTCATACCTTCAATCAAAAGTTTGTTATTTTATAATAGCACCGGAGTGTGTTATTCCTTCTCTGGTAGAATTTGAAGAAGAATCTACCTGAGTTTTTCTATGATTTTAGCCGGAGTAGTTAAGATCATATTGCTGTTTCTCGGCCATCTGAGGAGAGGTAAACTTCAGATCAGGGGACAGCGGGCAGATTAATCTGCAAAGAGGTATGTAGCAGCTTATTATTTTCTGACAATGGAATTGATGAGAAAATTCTGCCATACCGATATAATGTAAACTCAGCCTTAAATGCAGTAGCAGCAACTGGTATCAGGCTGTCATGTATGTATATTTTACACTTCAGTATTCTGGGGAATGGCACTTCACTGCTATTATACTGTATGCATAAAACTTTAGCCTAATTTGCAGGGACTAGCAACAGGCTTTTTAATAACACTCAATTTATTAATGTTAAACGTTTTTTGCTGGCATGTAAAATCGTTTAATTTTCTGAGGTACTGGGTGAAAAAATGTTTTGGGCACTATTTTTTTCCACTTGGCAGTCGTTTTATTTAATTTATGACAGTTTACTGATCTCTCTCACTGTTATGTGTGAGGGGGAGGGACCTTTTTTGGTGCTTTTGCTACGCATCAAAAAATTCAGTCAGAAGTTTATTGTCTTCCCTGCATGATCCGGTTCATCTCTACAGAACTCAGGGGTCTTCAAAACTTGTTTTGAGGGAGGTAATCACTCACAGCAGAGCTGTGAGATTGTAGTTGACTGTGATAAAAAAAACGTTTATTTCTGTATTTTTTTTTTATTTTTATTTTTTTTCTGCTATCAGGGTTAGTTATCCTTTGCTAATGGGAGCAATCCTTTGCTAAAATTGTGTTTTTTACAAAGATTTGATGCTATAACTTTTCAGTTTATTAATTTTCAACTGTCATAACTTTTTCTGTGCTTCTTATAGGCACAGTACGTTTTCATATTATAGTAAATTACTTGAAAAGTATTTCCAAGTTGCTAGTTTATTTGCTAGTGTGTTAAACATGTCTGATTCAGAGGAAGATATCTGTGCTATATGTGCTAAAGCCAAAGTGGAGCCCAATAGAAATTTATGTACTAACTGTATTGATGCTACTTTAAATAAAAGTCAATCTGTACAAATTGAACATATTTCACCAAACAACGAGGGGAGAGTTATGCCGACTAACTCGCCTCACGTGTCAGTACCTGCATCTCCCGCTCGGGAGGTGCGTGATATTGTAGCGCCGAGTACATCTGGGCGGCCATTACAAATCACATTACAGGATATGGCTACTGTTATGACTGAAGTTTTGGCTAAATTACCAGAACTAAGAGGTAAGCGTGATCACTCTGGGGTGAGAACAGAGTGCGCTGATAATATTAGGGCCATGTCAGACACTGCGTCACAATTTGCAGAACATGAGGACGGAGAGCTTCATTCTGCGGGTGACGGTTCTGATCCAAACAAACTGGATTCAGATATTTCAAATTTTAAATTTAAGCTGGAAAACCTCAGTGTATTACTAGGGGAGGTGTTAGCGGCTCTGAATGATTGTAACACAGTTGCAATACCAGAGAAAATGTGTAGGTTGGATAAATATTTTGCGGTACCGGCGAGTACTGACGTTTTTCCTATACCTAAGAGACTTACTGAAATTGTTACTAAGGAGTGGGATAGACCCGGTGTGCCGTTCTCACCCCCTCCGATATTTAGAAAGATGTTTCCAATAGACGCCACCACACGGGACTTATGGCAAACGGTCCCTAAGGTGGAGGGAGCAGTTTCTACTTTAGCTAAGCGTACCACTATCCCGGTGGAGGATAGCTGTGCCTTTTCAGATCCAATGGATAAAAAGTTAGAGGGTTACCTTAAGAAAATGTTTGTTCAACAAGGTTTTATATTGCAACCTCTTGCATGCATTGCGCCTGTCACGGCTGCAGCAGCATTTTGGTTTGAGTCTCTGGAAGAGACACTTGAATCAGCTCCATTAGATGAGATTACACACAAGCTTAAAGCCCTTAAGTTAGCTAACTCATTTATTTCAGATGCCGTAGTACATTTAACTAAACTTACGGCTAAGAATTCCGGATTCGCCATTCAGGCACGCAGAGCACTGTGGCTAAAATCCTGGTCAGCTGACTTTACTTCTAAATCTAAATTGCTTAATATACCTTTCAAAGGGCAGACCTTATTCGGGCCCGGGTTGAAAGAAATTATCGCTGACATTACAGGAGGTAAAGGCCATGCCCTGCCTCAAGACAGAGCCAAACCTAAGGCTAGACAGTCTAATTTTCGTTCCTTTCGTAATTTCAAAGCAGGAGCAGCATCAACTTCCTCTGCACCAAAACAGGAAGGAGCTGTTGCTCGCTACAGACAAGGCTGGAGACCTAACCAGTCCTGGAACAAGGGCAAGCAGGCCAGGAAACCTGCTGCTGCCCCTAAGACAGCATGAATCGAGGGCCCCCGATCCGGGAACGGATCTAGTGGGGGGCAGACTTTCTCTCTTCGCCCAGGCTTGGGCAAGAGATGTCCAGGATCCCTGGGCTTTAGAGATCATATCTCAGGGATACCTTCTAGACTTCAAATTCTCTCCCCCAAGAGGGAGATTTCATCTGTCAAGGTTGTCAACAAACCAAATAAAGAAAGAGGCGTTTCTACGCTGCGTACAAGATCTTTTATTAATGGGAGTGATCCATCCGGTTCCGCGGTCGGAACAAGGACAAGGGTTTTACTCAAATCTGTTTGTGGTTCCTAAAAAAGAGGGAACTTTCAGGCCAATCTTGGATTTAAAGATCCTAAACAAATTCCTAAGAGTTCCATCGTTCAAAATGGAAACTATTCGGACAATTTTACCCATGATCCAAAAGGGTCAGTACATGACCACAGTGGATTTAAAGGATGCTTACCTTCACATACCGATTCACAAAGATCATTACCGGTATCTAAGGTTTGCCTTTCTAGACAGGCATTACCAGTTTGTAGCTCTTCCATTCGGATTGGCTACGGCTCCGAGAATCTTCACAAAGGTTCTGGGTGCTCTTCTGGCGGTACTAAGACCGCGAGGAATTGCGGTAGCTCCGTACCTAGACGACATTCTGATACAAGCTTCAAGCTTTCAAACTGCCAAGTCTCATACAGAGTTAGTACTGGCATTTCTAAGGTCGCATGGATGGAAGGTGAACGAAAAGAAGAGTTCTCTCTTTCCACTCACAAGAGTTCCCTTCTTGGGGACTCTTATAGATTCTGTAGAAATGAAGATTTACCTGACAGAAGACAGGTTAACAAAGCTTCAAAATGCATGCCGTGTCCTTCATTCCATTCAACACCCGTCAGTAGCTCAATGCATGGAGGTGATCGGCTTAATGGTAGCAGCAATGGACATAGTACCCTTTGCACGTCTACATCTCAGACCGCTGCAATTGTGCATGCTAAGTCAGTGGAATGGGGATTACTCAGACTTGTCCCCTACTCTGAATCTGGATCAAGAGACCAGAAATTCTCTTCTATGGTGGCTTTCTCGGCCACATCTGTCCAGGGGGATGCCATTCAGCAGGCCGGACTGGACAATTGTAACAACAGACGCCAGCCTACTAGGTTGGGGCGCTGTCTGGAATTCTCTGAAGGCTCAGGGACAATGGAATCAGGAGGAGAGTCTCCTACCAATAAACATTCTGGAATTGAGAGCAGTTCTCAATGCCCTTCTGGCTTGGCCCCAGTTAACAACTCGGGGGTTCATCAGGTTTCAGTCGGACAACATCACGACTGTAGCTTACATCAACCATCAGGGAGGGACAAGAAGCTCCCTAGCAATGATGGAAGTATCAAAGATAATTCGCTGGGCAGAGTCTCACTCTTGCCACCTGTCAGCAATCCACATCCTGGGAGTGGAGAACTGGGAGGCGGATTTCTTAAGTCGTCAGACTTTTCATCCGGGGGAGTGGGAACTTCATCCGGAGGTCTTTGCCCAAATACTTCGACGTTGGGGCAAACCAGAGATAGATCTCATGGCGTCTCGACAGAACGCCAAGCTTCCTCGTTACGGGTCCAGATCCAGGGATCCGGGAGCAGTTCTGATAGATGCTTTGACAGCACCTTGGACCTTCGGGATGGCTTATGTGTTTCCACCCTTCCCGATGCTTCCTCGATTGATTGCCAGAATCAAACAGGAGAGAGCATCAGTGATTCTAATAACGCCTGCATGGCCACGCAGGACTTGGTATGCAGATCTAGTGGACATGTCATCCTGTCCACCTTGGTCGCTACCTCTGAAACAGGACCTTCTGATCCAGGGTCCCTTCAAACATCAAAATCTAATTTCTCTGAAGCTGACTGCTTGGAAATTGAATGCTTGATTTTATCAAAACGTGTTTTTTCTGAGTCAGTTATTGATACCTTAATACAGGCTAGGAAGCCTGTTACCAGAAAGATTTACCATAAGATATGGCGCAAATACTTATATTGGTGCGAATCCAAGAGTTACTCATGGAGTAAGGTTAGGATTCCGAGGATATTGTCTTTTCTACAAGAAGGTTTAGAAAAGGGTTTATCCGCTAGTTCCTTAAAGGGACAGATTTCAGCTCTGTCCATTCTTTTACACAAACGTCTGTCAGAAGTTCCGGACGTTCAAGCTTTTTGTCAGGCTTTAGCTAGGATCAAGCCTGTGTTTAAAACTGTTGCTCCACCATGGAGTTTGAACTTAGTTCTTAATGTTTTACAGGGGGTTCCGTTTGAACCCCTTCATTCCATTGATATCAAGTTGTTATCTTGGAAAGTTCTGTTTTTAATGGCGTTTTCCTCGGCTCGAAGAGTCTCTGAGTTATCTGCCTTACATTGTGATTCTCCTTATCTGATTTTTCATTCAGACAAGGTAGTTCTGCGTACTAAACCTGGGTTCCTACCTAAGGTGGTCACTAACAGGAATATCAATCAAGAGATTGTGGTTACATCTTTGTGTCCTAATCCTTCTTCGAAAAAGGAACGTCTGCTACACAATCTAGATGTAGTCCGTGCCCTGAAATTTTATCTACAGGCAACTAAGGATTTTCGACAAATGTCTTCCCTGTTTGTCGTTTATTCTGGTCAGAGGAGAGGTCAAAAAGCTTCGGCTACCTCTCTCTCCTTTTGGCTTCGTAGCATAATACGGTTAGCCTATGAGACTGCTGGACAGCAGCCTCCTGAAAGAATTACAGCACATTCTACTAGAGCTGTGGCTTCCACTTGGGCCTTTAAGAATGAGGCTTCTGTTGAACAGATTTGCAAGGCTGCAACTTGGTCTTCTCTTCATACTTTTTCCAAATTTTACAAATTTGACACTTTTGCTTCTTCGGAGGCTGTTTTTGGGAGAAAGGTTCTTCAGGCAGTGGTTCCTTCCGTATAAAGAGCCTGCCTGTCCCTCCCGTCATCCGTGTACTTTAGCTTTGGTATTGGTATCCCATAAGTAATGGATGATTCGTGGACTGGATACACTTAACAAGAGAAAACATAATTTATGCTTACCTGATAAATTTATTTCTCTTGTAGTGTATCCAGTCCACGGCCCGCCCTGTCACTTTAAGGCAGGTAATTTTTCCATTAAACTACAGTCACCACTGTACCCTATGGTTTTCCTTTCTCTGCATGTTTTCGGTCGAATGACTGGTAATGGCAGTTAGGGGAGGAGCTATATAGCAGCTCTGCTGGGTGAATCCTCTTGCACTTCCTGTTGGGGAGGAGTTAATATCCCATAAGTAATGGATGATCCGTGGACTGGATACACTACAAGAGAAATAAATTTATCAGGTAAGCATAAATTATGTTTTTTGTAACTTAGTTCTTTTTTTATTTTTTGTACTTTAGTTAGTTTATTTAATTGTATTTATTTGTAGGTATTGTATTTAATTAATTTATTGATAGTGTAGTGTTAGGTTTAATTGTAGATAATTGTAGGTATTTTATTTAATTAATGTATTAATAGTGTAGTGTTAGGTTTAATTGTAACTTAGGTTAGGATTTATTTTACAGGTAATTTTGTAATTATTTTAACTAGGTAGCTATTAAATAGTTATTAACTATTTAATAGCTATTGTACCTGGTTAAAATAATTACAAAGTTGCCTGTAAAATAAATATTAATCCTAAAATAGCTACAATATAATTATAATTTATATTGTAGCTATATTAGGGTTTATTTTACAGGTAAGTTTTTAGCTTTAAATAGGAATAATTTATTTAATAAGAGTTAATTTATTTAGTTAGATTTAAATTATATTTAATTTAGGGGGGTGTTAGTGTTAGGGTTAGACTTAGCTTTAGGGGTTAAAAATTTTATTAGAGTAGCGGTGAGGTCCGGTCGGCAGATTATGGATTAATACTTGAAGTTAGCTGTCGGCGATGTTAGGGAGGGGAGATTAGGGGTTAATACTATTTATTATAGGGTTATTGAGGCAGGAGTGAGGCGGATTAGGGGTTAATACATTTATTATAGTGGCGGTGAGGTCCGGTCGGCAGATTAGGGGTTAATAATTGTAGGTAGCTGGAGGCGACGTTGGGGCGGCAGATTAGGGGTTAATAAATATAATATAGGGGTCGGCGGTGTTAGGGGCAGCAGATTAGGGGTACATAGGGATAACGTAGCTGGCGGTGGTGTGCGGTCGGCAGATTAGGGGTTAAACATTTTTATTAGGGTGGCGGCGATGTGGGGGGGCCTCGGTTTAGGGGTACATAGGTAGTTTATGGGTGTTAGTGTACTTTAGAGCACAGTAGTTAAGAGCTTTATGAACCAGCGTTAGCCCAAAAAGCTCTTAACTCCTGCCTTTTTTCTGCGGCTGGAGTTTTGTCTTTAGATTTCTAACGCTCACTTCAGCCAAGACTCTAAATACCGGCGTTAGAAAGATCCCATTGAAAATATAGGATACGCAAATGGCGTAGGGGGATCTGCAGTATTGAAAAGTCGCGGCTGCAAAGTGAGCGTTAGACCCTTTCCTGACTGACTCTAAATACCAGCGGTAGCCCAAAACCAGCGTTAGGAGCCTCTAACGCTGGTTTTGATGGCTAACGCCAAACTCTAAATCTAGCCGTAGGTTTGTTGCAGGTTATTTCAGCAATGACAACTAGAAGCAGAGAAATAGTTATAAAGTTTTGAGTAAGATGATGTTATTGTAATTAGAGAGTGATGATAAGCAAAAGCATACTTGATTTATAATAACGTTCAGAGTTTCTTAAGTAGCTGTGTCCAGGAAACAGAATGGGATTATTTTTGATACTTGCGGTTTGATGATATTTAGCATAGGTAATAGAAAATGCTGTATCTTGGAATAGTTGGTAAATTCATGCAGGAAACAGTCATAGATCTCAGTTGTTCAGGATCACAACTTCAAAGTTAATGCAAAGCACATTAGACCTGAGAATGCTTAAAAAGAGGCTGAGGTAATCAGGTGCATGAATTATTAATCAGGCAGGCAAGCAAGCTGAATGTAAATACTGCCCAAATGCAACAGTCAGAGAAGGAAGTCTTAAAGGGATAGTGACATTAGGCTGAGATATGTTGCAACTGCTTTCCTCATTTATTTACCTGTTCTCTTGTTCTGGGATATTTCCTTATCTTTCCACTTGACGCCGGAATAAGAAGACTACTGACCAAGTTTGGTCTGATAGGGAAATATCCCACGAGCATTACAAAATTATGTTACATGTTTCAAGGTATGTAACTTGGAAGGGCTCAAAAGTATATATGCTTATTAGACATGTACATTCGGCTATTTTGGGATAATGCAAATGTTAAAGATGGCGGCCGCTAGACGCATTTGGCAATTTTTTGAAGCTGAATTTATACTTGTGAAAGTGCAACATGCTAAGATTTGCACAAATCTAGATGTTAGTGTGTTGCGTTTTCATTACATTAAATCTGGATATGAAAATTGCTGAATGCGGCTTGCGGGCACCATTTTTGGTAACTGGGTCAGCCCGAAATAGCCGAATGCACATGCCTACAGCTTATAAGCAGTAACATTTTTTTAAAAAACTGTTGATAAAAAACACCTCAATATTCCACGGCCACTGCTGATCCTGGTTTCCAAACATAACGCTTCTTGTCTTTTTCAGGCATGGCCTGAAATCTCTCTGCCATTCTCAAGAATATCAGGTAGCATATTTGGCCTTGTTTGTTTTTTTTAATAAGCAAGAAAATACATTCGTGATAATTACTGATTAAACAAACTTGAGTAACCAGGTATGCAGCCAGACACCATAAAGGAAACATGCAGTTCTAAGGGGTGAAAGATCTGGAAGGAAAAAGCCCTCTAGTGGCTCACAGAAAAAAACACTGGCTGAAGGGACTGCAGATTTGTTTTAGTTATTTTTGGCTTTTTTATTATATTTTTATTGAGGTCAAACAGACAAAAGTACAAACATGAGATTCACATTGCATACAAGCAAGAAGAATTTGCTAGAAATTACATTATTCAAGTGACATGGAATTCCAATGACAAGAGACAGAGAAATATTAACAATAGTCAAAAAGAACAAAGCTGTGCATATCTATGCTACTTCCTCTCATTTTAAATGTATAATGTGCAAAAGGTTTCTTGATATAATAAATACAGAGGTAAATAAGATGCACACTCAATGGGCTCTATTTATAATTATGAAATACGACTTTCAATTCTCCTATCAGTTCTCCTCAGCCCGCCCTTGGAGAGGCGCACAGGTGCGCCAATATTTATCATTAAACCGGTAGCATTTTAATGCCGATTTCCATTAGCGAGATGCGGCGGATTAATGATAAATCTCGCCATAATTTTTTAGAAAGCGCCTTATTTATCATTCAAACAGCTTTGAATTACGACTATTTCGATTCAATTAATGTTTATTACATTTAAATATTATTGTGTCTATTAACCTTTGCCCTGTTAAATCCAGATTTTTAATACCAAATATATTTAAATCTAAAGGTTAGCATCACACACAGCCTGTACATTTAGTGAATGAAAGCTTTTCCTGTCCCTATATTGCTCCTCCCTTAAGGATGGGGGTCTAAGAGCAATATGGGTGCAATCTATAGCACCTAGAACATTGGGCATACCAGCTACTTGGTAAAATGATGACTTTACTGTATGCCATTCATGCACATTCCTGGGAACATAAATAAACTTTGATAGATGCTTGAGAAAAGATTTCAAAGCAATCCTTAAATGGCGGCAAAATGAAGGCTGACTCATGCCCACAACATCACTAGATACAGCCTGAAAAGGACCGGTTGCCAAAAAATGCAAAACTGCCAGTAATTTTAAAAGTCCTGGTATTGCCCTTGTTCTTCTAGTTCTGGGATCAATGTCATTTTTAATCAAAGAATAAAGATTGAGTATGCTACGACGATTAAGCCAAAATTTGCGCTTAATTTCTTTATCAGATAATGCTTCAAGTCCACAACGGGGCAGAAACAATCTTGGAACTTGGCATCTCCGTAAAGGCATATTTCCATCATGCAAGTATATTTCCATCTGTCATGCAAGTAAAAAAGGAAAATGGAGCAAAGAAAAGTATGGGATATTGTCCTCCTAATAAGCAAAGTCACACTTGCAGTTAGATGGAGTGACACACAGCACTTCAGTTATTGGCAGACAGAGACATCGGTGTACTCCAAGCACAAACTTCTCTCTTCACCTGCCACACTGCTAGAAAACACCCTCACAGTGTTACCTGATTTCAACAGTGAATCACCGTATTCTCTCTTCTGGGGCGGCTTCCTTCGGTTTAGCAGAGATGGTGACCACGATGCAAGCGAGATCATCAACCTCTTTCCATTCACCGGCGTTGCCAATAGCGGGTGCAGGACTTACTTCCGGAAGTGATGTAGGTGTCTCTGGTCTCCGTTACAGCTCCGCTCTCTCCTGGATATCCGATCCGGGCTATGTAGGTGAGTATAATGAAAATGCTCAAACTTGCATACTGGGACCAAAGAGCAGTGGCTTCTCACAACCCCCGATAATAGTAATGAACAAAAAGAAAAAAGCGGTCCCAAAAACGTATGCTTAATATAAAAAGCATATACTTTATTTCATAATTTAAAATAGCGTAGAATTCAAAGATAAAAGTGTAAGAAAAGGTCTAACGCATTTTGGCTAGCTGTTGCCGTATTCATAGACCATAACTTATGACCACTCTGTCTGCTTTATATAGATCTTTAATCAACCTGTTAATTATCTCTACCTGTTAGATTTAACCTGTTAACTCCTGACATCAGAAATAACACTGAGGTTTGCTTAGCTGAAACTACTTTTCACTTTATGAGTTATAGGATTCAAATGCACAGACTATTTAACTCCTACATAATGTGAAACCATCTTAATACATATTGCATGAATACAAATAAATAATAGATGAAAAACATATACAAATGTACAGCATAGTATGTAAAAGCCTTTCCTATCCACAAATACATATACAAACAAATCTCATATATACAGTGTAGGGAAAACCCCAAACGTAATCTAAGTAACACTAACATAGTGCTACTATTTAGCTTGATCTCTAATTTCATCAAATGATACAGATAATTCAGGTAGCTTTATGATTTTTACACTTTGTGAAAACTTCCTTCAATAGTAAAAATACAAAAATATCTAGTACAATATACTATATTAACGATTATTTGCATACTTCTCCTTGTAGATACAGTGACACTTAAAGGGCCACTAAACCCAAAATCTTTCTTTCATGATTCAGATAGAACATACAAATTTAAACAACATTACAATTTACCTCTATTATTTATTTTGCTTCATTTTTTAGATATCCTTATTTGAAGAAAAAGCAATATACATGGGTGAGCCAATCACATGAGGCTTCTATGTGCAGCAACCAATCAGCAGCTACTGAGCATATCTAGATATGCTTTTCAGCAATGAATATCAAGAGAATAAAACAAATTAGATAATAGAAGTAAATTAGAAAGATGTTTAAAAATGCATTCTCTTTCTAAATCATGAAAGAAAAAATGTGGGTATCATGGCCCTTTAAGCAATATTATTAGTATCACCAATGTACACATAGCCTGGCAGATATCTATAAATAATACAATTCAGTTATTCCCAAAAATTAACAAGGTCATATTCAGAATTATACCCCATAGGGACCTGTGTTCTCAATTTAAATATCCAATAGACCTCCTGTCTACCTAAAATCTGGGATTTATCTCCACCTCTGTTGGGGGTCTTAACAGCTTCTATTATATTCCAACTAAAGCATTTAACCGATTGATTATGCTCATAAATAAAATGTCTGCTTAAAGGGACACTGAACCCAAAAAAAATATTTTGTGATTCAGATAGAGCATGCAATTTTAAGCAACTTTCTACTTTACTCCTATTATCAATTTTTCTTCGTTCTCTTGCTATCTTTATATGAAAAAGAAGGCATCTAAGCTTTTTTTCTTGGTTCAGCACTCTGGACAGCAGTCTTTGGTGGATGAATTTATCCACCAATCAGCAAGGACAACCTAGGTTGTTCACCAAAAATGGGCCGGCATCTAAACTTACATTCTTGCATTTCAAATAAAGATACCAAGAGAATAAAGAACATTTGATAATAGAAGTAAATTAGAAAGTTGCTTAAAATTTCATGCTCTATATGAATCACAAAAGAAAAAAATTTGGGTTCAGTGTCCCTTTAACTCTGAGCAGGGGACTTTATTTCTAATATCACCCAAATGCTCTCTTATACGGGTTCTCACATCACGTGTCGTGAGACCCACGTATTGACCTTTGCAAAGTTTGCATTCAGCTAGGTAAATTACAAAGCATGAACTGCAATTAACACACCCCTGTATATCAAATGTCTCCCCTGTTACATGTGATGTAAAGGTACTAGTTACATTGTGATACTCGCATGCTTTACAGCGACTACTGACGCATTTAAAGCTGCCACTGTGTTTCAACCATGAACTGTCATTTCTACTTTGTGTCTTTTGCTTCTTAACATGCTAGGTGATAAAACATTAGCCAATGTATTATTTTTAGAATAAACAAATTTACAGCCATCACTTATTATATCTTTCAGTATTTCATCCCTATATAAAATAGGGAGATATTTTTTCACAATAATGCAGATTTCATTATATTGATTTGAATATTTAGTGATGAATAAAGGTCTAGTATCTATACTTTTTACTTTTTTGATTGTAACAAATCCTCTGTCTTATAGTTATCAACCTCTTTTTTAATTCTTAGAACTTCACTTTTCTGGTAGCACCTTTCCATCAGGCGCTCAGCTAGATTCTCACTTTCCTTTAGATAGTCTACTTCCCTTGAGCAATTTCTTTTTACACGCATCATTTGACCTTTAATGATGCCCTTAAATACGTGTTTAGGGTGGCTACTGGTGGCATATAATAAAGCATTTCCTGCAATGGGTTTGCGATATAAGGTAGTATTAACACAGTTGTTAACTATTTCCCCACTTAATATAATATCCAGGAAGTTTATCTGTTCTCTATGCCACTCTTTGGTGAATTTCAGACCCATATTGTTGGTATTAAGGAAGTCTACAAATTTGTCAGCTCTATTTTCATCACCTTCCCATACCAATATAAGATTGTCAATAAATCTTTTATATTGAATAATATGGTTTTTGAAGGGATTCTTGTCATTATAAATGTATGTTTCCTCAAACCATCCCATTACAAGGTTTGCATATGAGGGCGCAAAGCACGCCCCCATAGCAGTCCCTTGCTGTTGAAAATAGTGATCATTCTCAAAAATAAAACTATTATGTTGAAGAAGAAACTCAATTACTTTCAACACATATAGTTTGAAATCATCATTCAATTTAGTGTCACCATCCATATAGTACTGTACAGCCTGCAGGCCTGTAGTGTGAGGAATTCATGAATACAATGAGATGGCATCTATAGTTAACCAACTATACTTTTCATTCCATCTTTGATCTCGAAAAATATTCAAGACATGAGTAGTATCTCTTATATAGCTACTTAGGCCAAGAACATACGGCTGTAAGATATCATCCACCCATTCTGACAAATGTTCCAATAGGGAACCATTACCTGATACAATTGGTCTTCCCTTTATGTCATTAAATCCTTTATGTGTCTTGGGTAGATGATAAAATACAGCCGTTCTAGGGTACTCTACATACAGATAGTCAAAAGTGGGTTTATCAATAAAACCATATCTTTTACCTTCATTAGGGAGTTTAAGTAGTTGTTTCTAAAAGTCAAAGCGTGGGTTAGAGGAGACTTTTTTATAGACATTAGTGTCTTCCAATTGCCTCTTAGCTTCTCCTATATACCATGACTTATCACAAACAACTACACTACTGCCCTTATCGGCTCTCTTGATTACAATGTTCTCATTTAGTTGTAGAGCTCTAAGGGCATCCCTTTCTTTTTTAGTTAGATTATTAGTTGTACTTTTCTTGGTTTTATTAAGTATAGTTAGATCCTTGACCACTCTCTTCTGGAATAGCTCCAGTTGCTTTCCCCTAAATTGCAGGGGGTAAAAACTGGATCTACATTTATAACCATCATGCTTGTTTATTTGGTTCTCATCCTCTATATGACATTCCCCTTCTGTTAATAGCTGTTCTAAATCTTTGTGTGCACACACATCCTGAAAATTCATATTGTTAATTGTGTCACTAACTCTACTGTTGATTTGAGTCTCATTAGTTCCTATACACTCATTCTCCTGAAAAAAACAGAATTTATGCTTACCTGATAAATTACTTTCTCCAACGGTGTGTCCGGTCCACGGCGTCATCCTTACTTGTGGGATATTCTCTTCCCCAACAGGAAATGGCATATAGTCCCTCCTAGGCTCCGCCCACCCCAGTCATTCGACCGACAGACAGGAGGAAATATATATAGGAGAAACCATATGGTACCGTGGTGACTGTAGTTAGAGAAAATAATTCATCAGACCTGATTAAAAAACCAGGGCGGGCCGTGGACCGGACACACCGTTGGAGAAAGTAATTTATCAGGTAAGCATAAATTCTGTTTTCTCCAACATTGGTGTGTCCGGTCCACGGCGTCATCCTTACTTGTGGGAACCAATACCAAAGCTTTAGGACACGGATGAAGGGAGGGAGCAAATCAGGTTACCTAAACGGAAGGCACCACAGCTTGCAAAACCTTTCTCCCAAAAATAGCCTCCGAAGAAGCAAAAGTATCAAATTTGTAAAATTTGGCAAAAGTGTGCAGTGAAGACCAAGTCACTGCCTTACATATCTGGTCAACAGAAGCCTCGTTCTTGAATGCCCATGTGGAAGCCACAGCTCTAGTGGAGTGAGCTGTGATTCTTTCAGGAGGCTGCCGTCCGGCAGTCTCATAAGCCAATCGGATAATTCTTTTAAGCCAAAAGGAAAGAGAGGTAGCAGTCGCTTTTTGACCTTTCCTTTTACCAGAATAAACAACAAACAAGGAAGATGTTTGTCTGAAATCTTTAGTAGCCTCTAAATAGAACTTTAGAGCACGGACAACGTCCAAATTGTGTAACAAACGTTCCTTCTTTGAAACTGGATTCGGACACAAAGAAGGTACAACTATCTCCTGGTTAATATTTTTGTTAGAAACAACTTTCGGAAGAAAACCAGGCTTAGTACGCAAAACCACCTTATCTGCATGGAACACCAGATAGGGCGGAGAACACTGCAGAGCAGATAACTCTGAAATTCTTCTAGCAGAAGAAATAGCAACCAAAAACAAAACTTTCCAAGATAGTAACTTAATATCTATGGAATGTAAAGGTTCAAACGGAACCCCTTGAAGAACTGAAAGAACTAGATTTAGACTCCAGGGAGGAGTCAAAGGTCTGTAAACAGGCTTGATCCTAACCAGAGCCTGAACAAATGCTTGAACATCTGGCACAGCTGCCAGTCTTTTGTGCAGTAAGACAGATAAAGCAGAGATCTGTCCCTTTAGAGAACTTGCAGATAATCCTTTCTCCAAACCTTCTTGTAGAAAGGATAGAATCTTAGGAATTTTTATCTTGTTCCATGGGAATCCTTTGGATTCACACCAACAGATATATTTTTTCCATATTTTATGGTAAATTTTTCTAGTTACAGGCTTTCTAGCCTGAATCAGAGTATCTATTACAGAATCTGAAAACCCACGCTTTGATAAAATCAAGCGTTCAATCTCCAAGCCGTCAGTTGGAGGGAGACCAGATTCGGATGTTCGAATGGACCCTGAACAAGAAGGTCCTGTCTCAAAGGTAGCTTCCATGGTGGAGCCGATGACATATTCACCAGGTCTGCATACCAAGTCCTGCGTGGCCACGCAGGAGCTATCAAGATCACCGAGGCCCTCTCCTGATTGATCCTGGCTACCAGCCTGGGAATGAGAGGAAACGGTGGGAATACATAAGCTAGGTTGAAGGTCCAAGGTGCTACTAGTGCATCTACTAGAGTTGCCTTGGGATCCCTGGATCTGGACCCGTAGCAAGGAACCTTGAAGTTCTGACGAGACGCCATCAGATCCATGTCTGGAATGCCCCATAATTGAGTTATTTGGGCAAAGATTTCCGGATGGAGTTCCCACTCCCCCGGATGGAATGTCTGACCACTCAGAAAATCCGCTTCCCAATTTTCCACTCCTGGGATGTGGATCGCAGACAAGTGGCAGGAGTGATCCTCCGCCCATTGAATTATTTTGGTCACTTCTTTCATCGCCAGGGAACTCCTTGTTCCCCCCTGATGATTGATATATGCAACGGTCGTCATGTTGTCTGATTGGAACCTTATGAATTTGGCCTTTGCTAGTTGAGGCCAAGCTCTGAGAGCATTGAATATCGCTCTCAGTTCCAGAATGTTTATCGGGAGAAGAGACTCTTCCCGAGACCATAGACCCTGAGCTTTCAGGGATTCCCAGACCGCGCCCCAGCCCACTAGACTGGCGTCGGTCGTGACAATGACCCACTCTGGTCTGCGGAAGCTCATTCCCTGGGACAGATTGTCCAGGGTCAGCCACCAACGGAGTGAATCTCTGGTCTTTTGATCTACTTGAATCATCGGAGACAAGTCTGTATAATCCCCATTCCACTGTTTGAGCATGCACAGTTGTAATGGTCTTAGATGAATTCGTGCAAAAGGAACTATGTCCATTGTTGCAACCATCAATCCTATTACTTCCATGCACTGTGCTATGGAAGGACGAGGAACAGAATGAAGTACTTGACAAGAGCTTAGGAGTTTTGATTTCCTGACCTCTGTCAGAAAAATCCTCATTTCTAAGGAATCTATTATTGTTCCCAAAGAAGGGAACTCTTGTCGACGGGGACAGAGAACTTTTTTCTTTGTTCACCTTCCATCCGTGAGATTTGAGAAAGCCTAGGACGATGTCCGTATGAGCCTTTGCTTTTGACAGGGACGACGCTTGTATTAGGATGTCGTCCAAGTAAGGTACTACTGCAATGCCCCTTGGTCTTAGAACCGCTAGAAGGGACCCTAGTACCTTTGTGAAAATCCTTGGAGCAGTGGCTAATCCGAATGGAAGTGCCACAAACTGGTAATGCTTGTCCAGAAAAGCGAACCTTAGGAACTGATGATGTTCCTTGTGGATAGGAATATGTAGGTACGCATCCTTTAAATCCACGGTAGTCATAAATTGACCTTCCTGGATGGTGGGTAGAATCGTTCGAATAGCTTCCATTTTGAACGATGGTACCCTGAGAAATTTGTTTAGGATCTTCAAATCCAAAATTGGTCTGAAAGTTCCCTCTTTTTTGGGAACTACGAACAGATTGGAATAAAATCCCATTCCTTGTTCTCTTATTGGAACAGGATGTATCACTCCCATCTTTAACAGGTCTTCTACACAATGTAAGAAAGCCTGTCTCTTTATTTGGTTTGAGGATAAGTGAGACCTGTGGAACCTTCCCCTTGGGGGTAGTTCCTTGAATTCCAGGAGATAACCTTGAGAAACTATTTCTAACGCCCAAGGATCCTGAACATCTCTTGCCCAAGCCTGAGCAAAGAGAGAGAGTCTGCCCCCCACTAGATCCGGTCCCGGATCGGGGGCTATCCCTTCATGCTGTTTTGGTAGCAGTGGTAGGCTTCTTGGCCTGCTTACCCTTGTTCCAGCCTTGCATTGGTTTCCAGGCTGGTTTGGGTTGTGAGGCATTACCCTCTTGCTTAGAGGATGCAGAATTAGAGGCTGGTCCGTTTCTGCGAAAGGGACGAAAATTAGGCTTATTTTTAGCCTTAAAAGACCTATCCTGTGGGAGGGCGTGGCCCTTTCCCCCAGTGATGTCTGAAATAATCTCTTTCAATTCTGGTCCAAATAATGTTTTACCTTTGAAAGGGATGTTAAGCAATTTTGTCTTGGAAGACACATCCGCTGACCAAGACTTTAGCCAAAGCGCTCTGCGCGCCACGATAGCAAACCCTGAAATTTTTCGCCGCTAATCTAGCTAATTGCAAAGCGGCATCTAAAACAAAAGAGTTAGCCAATTTAAGTGCGTGAACTCTGTCCATAACCTCCTCATATGGAGTTTCTCTACTGAGCGACTTTTCTAGTTCCTCGAACCAGAAACACGCTGCCGTAGTGACAGGAACAATGCATGAAATTGGTTGTAGAAGGTAACCCTGCTGTACAAAAATCTTTTTAAGCAAACCTTCTAATTTTTTATCCATAGGATCTTTGAAAGCACAACTATCTTCGATAGGAATAGTAGTGCGTTTGTTTAGAGTAGAAACTGCCCCCTCGACCTTGGGGACTGTCTGCCATAAGTCCTTTCTGGGGTCGACTATAGGAAATAATTTCTTAAATATAGGGGGGGGAACAAAAGGTATGCCGGGCTTTTCCCACTCTTTATTTACTATGTCCGCCACCCGCTTGGGTATAGGAAAAGCGTAGGGGGGAACCGGAACCTCTAGGAACTTGTCCATCTTACATAATTTCTCTGGAATGACCAAGTTGTCACAATCATCCAGAGTAGATAACACCTCCTTAAGCAGTGCGCGGAGATGTTCTAATTTAAATTTAAATGTCACAACATCAGGTTCAGCTTGATGAGAAATTTTTCCTGAATCTGAGATTTCTCTATCAGACAAAACCTCCCTCATGGCCCCTTCAGATTGGTGTGAGGGTATGTCAGAACAATTATCATCAGCGCCCTCTTGCTCTTCAGTGTTTAAAACAGAGCAATCGCGCTTTCTCTGATAAGTAGGCATTTTGGATAAAAGATTTGCTATGGAGTTATCCATTACAGCCGTTAATTGTTGCATGGTAATAAGTATTGGCGCACTAGATGTACTAGGGGCCTCCTGCATGGGCAAAACTGGTGTAGACACAGTAGGGGATGATGTAGTATCATGTTTACTCCCCTCATTTGAGGAATCATCTTGGGCAATATCATTATCTGTGGCATTACTGTCCTTACTTTGTTTGGACGCTATGGCACAATTATCACATAAATTTAAATGGGGAGACACATTGGCTTTCATACATATAGAACATAGCTTATCTGAAGGTACAGACATGTTAAACAGGCTTAAACTTGTCAACAAAGCACAAAAAACGTTTTAAAATAAAACCGTTACTGTCTCTTTAAATTTCAAACTGAAAACACTTTATTACTGAATATGTGAAAAAATATGAAGGAATTGTTCAAAAATTACCAAAATTTCACCACAGTGTCTTAAAGCATTAAAAGTATTGCACACCAAATTTCAGAGCTTTAACCCTTAAAATAACGGAACCGGAGCCGTTTTTAAATTTAACCCCTATACAGTCCCAGCTATAGTCTTTGCTGAGACCCAACCAAGCCCAGAGGGGAATACGATACCAAATGATGCCTTCTAGAAGCTTTTTTAGTGATTCTTAGATCCTCACACATGCATCTGCATGCCCTGATCTCCAAAAACAACTGCGCAGTAATGGCGCGAAAATGAGGCTCAGTCTATAACTAGAAAGGCCCCCAGACTAAAAAAGGTGTCCAACACAGTGCCTGCCGTTTTTTAAACGTTCCCCAAGATTATAAATGCCAATTGTTAGCTAGAATCTGAATAATATGCCCCAATAAAGCAATCGATTTAGCCCATAAAAATGTCTACCAGTTTTTTAGCCCTTTTTAAGCCCTTTATTCTTTTATGTTTGACTAAGAAAATGGCTTACCGGTCCCCATGAGGGGAAATGACAGCCTTCCAGCATTACTCAGTCTTGTTAGAAATATGGCTAGTCATACCTTAAAGAAACAAAGGATGGAGTCCCAGGTTGATGAAATAAAACCAATTCTTTATTAATTTCTTTAAAAGTTAAGTTCAAGTGAGACGCAGCTCACGCGGTCACAAAATCAGCCAAAAAAGTGTGGAGAAATGAGCGTAGCACCAATGGCTTACATGTTTCGGCTAAATGCCGTAATCATAGCCTAAGGTGCTAAACCTGTGTGATCTTTAAGAAAGGTAAAAAACGATGTGATTGGCTAAAACACTACAAGGATTAAAAATGTACGCCCATTTAAACACATCTAGCATGCACATAGAAGTTAACCCTATGTATGCCAAAATATATTAAAGCAAGAGTTATTAGATGATGAAGAAATCGAAGGGATGCGGGGTGTAAAGGTGTATAAAGAAAGTTTGTGAAAAAATGGTGAAAAAGAATGAGAAAAGTGGCTGGAAAGCAACTATACGGCACATTTATCACAGAGAAAGACTAACAGCGAGATTAGTAATATTAACCTGTTATGGACTTAAAATACTCATACCTTAAGCAGAAAATTCTGCTAACTGTTTCCCCCAACTGAAGTTACTTCATCTCAACAGTCCTATGTGGAAACAGCAATCGATTTTAGTTACTGTCTGCTAAAATCATCTTCCTCTTACTTTTCTGTTTCAGAGTAAATAATACATACCAGCACTATTTTAAAATAACAAACACTTGATAGAAGAATAAAAACTACATTAAAACACCAAAAAACTCTTAACCATCTCCGTGGAGATGTTGCCTGTGCAACGGCAAAGAGAATGACTGGGGTGGGCGGAGCCTAGGAGGGACTATATGGCCAGCTTTGCTGGGACTCTTTGCCATTTCCTGTTGGGGAAGAGAATATCCCACAAGTAAGGATGACGCCATGGACCGGACACACCAATGTTGGAGAAAAGTGTTTTCTTAGAGTCAAAGATCGTACAAATTTGTTTATATCCAAGATCATCTGAAAGAGACCGAAATCTTTAGATGGACAAAAATTAAGCCCATAACTTAGAACTTTTTCTTCAGTCTTCTCTTACACTTTTATCTTTGAATTCTATGCTGTTTTAAATCATGAAATAAAGTATATGCTTTTTATATTAAGCATATGTTTTTGGGACCGCTTTTTTCTTTTTGTTCATTAATATTGTCCTCCTAAAAGACATAGGGTCACTTGTAGACAATTAAACAAAAGATTTGGGAAGGAGTTGGGTAAAAATGCTTAAAAGATGCTAATTTACCTCCTGAAAATGAGAGGCCACACTTGGACCTATAGTATATAGGGCTCAATTTATAATTTAAATTCTCCTTTATTTTCTCCTAAAAGTTTTCTTGAGAAATAATGCCCCTATTTATCATTCAAACTAAAATTGGGCAAGTTTGACTGTAAAATTCTCCTACTCTGTTCTCACTCTCCTTGGAGAACATGTTCTCCAAAAAAAGGGTTAAATTAGATCCTTGTCCGCCTCTCAAAAGGAGAGCTGCAGAGAACTGAAAGGAGAACAGAAATAAGAATTCCCCAAATGATTGATAAATCAAGCCCATAGTAAATCAAAGCTATGGAGATCTTGGAGCAGGTCTAAAAGTTACTTTTGGACTCTGGAATATAATACAATTTGCACACAGTAAAAACATAATTTATGTAAGAACTTACCTGATAAATTCATTTCTTTCATATTAGCAAGAGTCCATGAGCTAGTGACGTATGGGATATACATTCCTACCAGGAGGGGCAAAGTTTCCCAAACCTCAAAATGCCTATAAATACACCCCTCACCACACCCACAAATCAGTTTAACAAATAGCCAAGAAGTGGGGTGATAAGAAAAAAAGTGCGAAAGTATATAAAATAAGGAATTGGAATAATTGTGCTTTATACAAAAAAATCATAACCACCACAAAAAAGGGTGGGCCTCATGGACTCTTGCTAATATGAAAGAAATGAATTTATCAGGTAAGTTCTTACATAAATTATGTTTTCTTTCATGTAATTAGCAAGAGTCCATGAGCTAGTGACGTATGGGATAATGACTACCCAAGATGTGGATCTTTCCACGCAAGAGTCACTAGAGAGGGAGGGATAAAATAAAGACAGCCAATTCCTGCTGAAAATAATCCACACCCAAAATAAAGTTTAATGAAAACATAAGCAGAAGATTCAAACTGAAACCACTGCCTGAAGTACTTTTCTACCAAAAACTGCCCCAGAAGAAGAAAACACATCAAAATGGTAGAATTTAGTAAAAGTATGCAAAGAGGACCAAGTTGCTGCTTTGCAAATCTGATCAACCGAAGCTTCATTCTTAAACACCCAGGAAGTAGAAACTGACCTAGTAGAATGAGCTGTAATCCTTTGAGGCGGAGTTTTACCCGACTCAACATAGGCATGATGAATTAAAGATTTCAACCAAGATGCCAAAGAAATTGCAGAAGCTTTCTGGCCTTTTCTAGAACCGGAAAAGATAACAAATAGACTAGAAGTCTTTCGGAAAGACTTAGTAGCTTCAACATAATATTTCAAAGCTCTAACAACATCCAAAGAATGCAACGATTTCTCCTTAGAATTCTTAGGATTAGGACATAATGAAGGAACCACAATTTCTCTACTAATGTTGTTGGAATTCACAACCTTAGGTAAAAATTCAAAAGAAGTTCGCAACACCGCTTTATCCTGATGAAAAATCAGAAAAGGAGACTCACAAGAAAGAGCAGATAATTCAGAGACTCTTCTGGCAGAAGAGATCGCCAAAAGGAACAAAACTTTCCAAGAAAGTAATTTAATGTCCAATGAATGCATGGGTTCAAAAGGAGGAGCTTGAAGAGCCTCTAGAACCAAATTCAAACTCCAAGGAGGAGAAATTGACTTAATGACAGGTTTTATACGAACCAAAGCTTGTACAAAACAATGAATATCAGGAATATTAGCAATCTTTCTGTGAAAAAGAACAGAAAGAGCAGAGATTTGTCCTTTCAAGGAACTTGCGGACAAACCTTTATCTAAACCATCCTGAAGAAACTGTAAAATTCTTGGAATTCTAAAAGAATGCCAGGAAAAATGATGAGAAAGACACCAAGAAATATAAGTCTTCCAGACTCTATAATATATCTCTCTAGATACAGATTTACGAGCCTGTAACATAGTATTAATCACAGAGTCAGAGAAACCTCTTTGACCAAGAATCAAGCGTTCAATCTCCATACCTTTAAATTTAAGGAATTGAGATCCTGATGGAAAAAAAGGACCTTGCGACAGAAGGTCTGGTCTTAACGGAAGAGTCCACGGTTGGCAAGAGGCCATCCGGACAAGATCCGCATACCAAAACCTGTGAGGCCATGCTGGAGCTACCAGCAGGACAAACGAGCATTCCTTCAGAATCTTGGAGATTACTCTTGGAAGAAGAACTAGAGGCGGAAAGATATAGGCAGGATGATACTTCCAAGGAAGTGATAATGCATCCACTGCCTCCGCCTGAGGATCCCGGGATCTGGACAGATACCTGGGAAGTTTCTTGTTTAGATGAGAAGCCATCAGATCTATTTCTGGAAGTTCCCACATTTGAACAATCTGAAGAAATACCTCTGGGTGAAGAGATCATTCGCCCGGATGCAACGTTTGGCGACTGAGATAATCCGCTTCCCAATTGTCTATACCTGGGATATGAACCGCAGAGATTAGACAGGAACTGGATTCCGCCCAAACCAGAATTCGAGATACTTCTTTCATAGCCAGAGGACTGTGAGTCCCCCCCTGATGATTGATGTATGCCACAGTTGTGACATTGTCTGTCTGAAAACAAATGAACGATTCTCTCTTCAGAAGAGGCCAAGACTGAAGAGCTCTGAAAATTGTTCCAAAATATTGATCGGTAATCTCACCTCCTGAGATTCCCAAACCCCTTGTGCCGCCAGAGACCCCCACACAGCTCCCCAACCTGTAAGACTTGCATCTGTTGAAATTACAGTCCAGGTCGGAAGAACAAAAGAAGCCCACTGAACTAAACGATGGTGATCTGTCCACCACGTTAGAGAGTGTCGTACAATCGGTTTTAAAGATATTAATTGAGATATCTTTGTGTAATCCCTGCACCATTGGTTCAGCATACAGAGCTGAAGAGGTCACATGTGAAAACGAGCAAAGGGGATCGCGTCCGATGCAGCAGTCATAAGACCTAAAATTTCCATGCAAAAGGCTACCGAAGGGAATGATTGTGACTGAAGGTTTCGACAAGCTGAAATCAATTTTAGACGTCTCTTGTCTGTCAAAGACAGAGTCATGGACACTGAATCTATCTGGAAACCCAAAAAGGTTACCCTTGTCTGAGGAATCAATGAACTTTTTAGTGAATTGATCCTCCAACCATGATCTTGAAGAAACAACACAAGTCGATTCGTATGAGATTCTGCTAAATGTGAAGACTGAGCAAGTACCAAGATATCGTCCAAATAAGGAAAAACCACAATACCCTGTTCTCTGATTACAGACAGAAGGGCACCGAGAACCTTTGTAAAAATTCTTGGAGCTGTTGCTAGGCCAAACGGCAGATCCACAAACTGGTAATGCTTGTCCAGGAAAGAGAATCTCAGAAACTGATAGTGAGCTGGATGAATCGGAATATGCAGATATGCATCCTGTAAATCTATTGTAGACATATAATGCCCTTGCTGAACAAAAGGCAGGATAGTCCTTATAGTTACCATTTTGAATGTTGGTATCCTTACATAACGATTCAATATTTTTAGATCCAGAACTGGTCTGAAGGAATTCTCCTTCTTTGGTACAATGAAGAGATTCGAATAAAACCCCCAGCCCCTGTTCCAGAACTGGAACTGGCATAATTACTCCAGCCAACTCTAGATCTGAAACACATTTCAGAAATGCTTGAGCTTTCGCTGGGTTTACTGGGACACGGGAAAGAAAAAATCTCTTTGCAGGAGGTCTTATCTTGAAACCAATTCTGTACCCTTCTGAAACAATGTTCTGAATCCAAAGATTGTGAACAGAATCGATCCAAATTTCTTTGAAAAAACGTAATCTGCCCCCTACCAGCTGAGCTGGAATGAGGGCCGCACCTTCATGTGGACTTAGAAGCTGGCTTTGCTTTTCTAGAAGGCTTGGATTTATTCCAGACTGGAGATGGTTTCCAAACTGAAACTGCTCCTGAGGATGAAGGATCAGGCTTTTGTTCTTTGTTGAAACGAAAGGAACGAAAACGATTATTAGCCCTGTTTTTACCCTTAGATTTTTTATCCTGCGGTAAAAAAGTTCTTTTCCCACCAGTAACAGTTGAGATAATAGAATCCAACTGAGAACCAAATAATTTATTACCCTGGAAAGAAAGGGAAAGTAGAGTCGATTTAGAAGACATATCAGCATTCCAAGTTTTAAGCCATAAAGCTCTTCTAGCTAAAATAGCTAGAGACATAAACCTGACATCAACACTGATAATATCAAAAATGGCATCACAGATAAAATTATTAGCATGTTGAAGCAGAATAATAATGTTATGAGAATCATGATCTGTTACTTGTTGCGCTAAAGTTTCCAACCAAAAAGTTGAAGCTGCAGCAACATCCGCCAAAGATATAGCAGATCTAAGAAGATTACCTGAACACAAATAAGCTTTTCTTAGAAAGGATTCAATTTTCCTATCTAGAGGATCCTTAAAGGAAGTACCATCTGCCGTAGGAATAGTAGTACGTTTAGCAAGGGTAGAAATAGCCCCATCAACTTTAGGGATTTTGTCCCAAAACTCTAATCTGTCGGACGGCACAGGATATAATTGCTTAAAACGTTTAGAAGGAGTAAATGAATTACCCAAATTATTCCATTCTCTGGAAATTACTTCAGAAATAGCACCTGGAACAGGAAAAACTTCTGGAATAACTACAGGAGATTTAAAGACCTTGTCTAAACGTTTAGATTTAGTATCAAGAGGACCAGAATCCTCAATTTCTAATGCAATTAGGACTTCTTTAAGTAAAGAACGAATAAATTCCATTTTAAATAAATATGAAGATTTATCAGCATCAACCTCTGAGACAGAGTCCTCTGAACCAGAAGAATCGTTAGAATCAGAATGATGATGTTCATTTAAAAATTCAACTGGATAAAGAGAAGTTTTAAAAGATTTTTTATATTTACTAGAAGGAGGAATAACAGACATAGCCTTCTTAATGGATTCAGAAACAAAATCTCTTATGTTATCAGGAACACTCTGAACATTAGATGTTGAGGGAACTGCAACAGGTAATGGTACTTTACTAAAGGAAATATTTTCTGCATTAACAAGTTTGTCATGACATTTAATACAAACAACAGCTGGAGGAACAACTACCAAAAGTTTACAGCAGATACACTTAGCTTTGGTAGTTCCAGCACCAGGCAGCGATTTTCCTGAAGTTTCTTCTGACTCAGATGCAACGTGAGACATCTTGCAATATGTAAGAGAAAAAACATCATATAAAGCAAAATTGATCAAATTCCTTAAATGACAGTTTCAGGAATGGGAAAAAATGCCAAAGAACAAGCTTCTAGCAACCAGAAGCAATGAAAAATTAGACTTAAATAATGTGGAGACAAAAGCGACGCCCAAATTTTTTTAGCGCCAAATAAGACGCCCACATTATTTGGCGCCTAAATGCTTTTGGCGCCAAAAATGATGCCACATCCGGAACGCCGACATTTTTGGCGCAAAAGAACGTCAAAAAATGACGCAACTTCCGGCGACACATATGATGCCGGAAACGGAAGAGATTTTTTGCGCCAAAAAATTCCTCGCCAAGAATGACGCAATAAAATGAAGCATTTTCAGCCCCCGCGAGCCTAACAGCCCACAGGGAAAAAGTCAAATTTTAAGGTAAGAAAAAATGATTGATTCAAATGCATTATCCCAAATATGAAACTGACTGTCTGAAAAAAGGAATGTTGAACATCCTGAGTCAAGGCAAATAAATGTTTGAATACATATATTTAGAACGTTATAAAAAAGTGCCCAACCATAGCTTTAGAGTGTCACAGAAAATAAGACTTACTTACCCCAGGACACTCATCTACATGTTTGTAGAAAGCCAAACCAGTACTGAAACGAAAATCAGTAGAGGTAATGGTATATATAAGAGTATATCGTCGATCTGAAAAGGGAGGTAAGAGATGAATCTCTACGACCGATAACAGAGAACCTATGAAATAGACCCCGTAGAAGGAGATAATTGAATTCAAACAGGCAATACTCTCTTCACATCCCTGTGACATTTACTGCACGCTGAGAGGAAAACCGGGCTCCAACTTGCTGCGGAGCGCATATCAACGAAGAATCTAGCACAAACTTACTTCACCACCTCCACGGGAGGCAAAGTTTGTAAAACTGATTTGTGGGTGTGGTGAGGGGTGTATTTATAGGCATTTTGAGGTTTGGGAAACTTTGCCCCTCCTGGTAGGAATGTATATCCCATATGTCACTAGCTCATGGACTCTTGCTAATTACATGAAAGAAATAGTACCCTGCAGAGTGTTAAGATAATATAAATATGCTTATTGTGATGCTAGCTTCAAGTGTGATAATAGATTAACAGTGACATGAAGGGAACTTGGAAAAACAAATAACTGGGGGATACATTTTTTCTACAGTATGATATATGTCATTATAGGACACTCTCATTTCTGATAAGAATCTATAACATATTATTAACTAGGTTATAATCTAGTAAAATGATAACAAATTAAACTAATGTGTCCAGCAGTCAGTATATAGAGAAACAAAAGCACAGCACATATGTATGAAGTGAACATTCTCAAACAAGATGTTAAATAACAATAACTTAAACTATATTAGGGAAATAATATATGTATAAAAGTGTGTACAATTAACTGCAGTTGCTTTTGCAAAGAAAGTCCCCAGATTAATAGAAGTATGTAGAGTATATTTCCCTTATCTTAAAACTAATAGCGACACTGCTGACACAATATAGTTTAGGAAGGATTTTATACCAATTTACCCAATACTGTACCTTCAGAGATTGCAAATAGCATACAGTTTATTGAGACACCAGCACCTTCTGAGCATGTGCAAAAGTTCACATATGAGTCAGTGATTGACTGATGGCTGTCACATGATACCGGGGGCAAGCAAACTGAAATACATTTGTCAGAGTAAGTGCTATTGCATTGTCTTTTTATTATGTACTTATTGATTATGCAATTGTACTGTATTTTTTGTACTGTCCTTTAAGGGCCCACAGGAACAGATAAGATTAGCTTTTGCTAATCTTCAGGGCACAGTTGTGACAATTTGTAACAAAAGCTTTAAGAAAGAAAAATATATGATACTGATGGGTCTTCTCAATTAATATATTTATTAAATTACTAATTGGTTTTCAGAAACCCGTTGTTAAAAGGCAAGAAGTGAGCATTGAGCAAAATTGTGCACCTTACCTCACTCCAATACCAGCGCTGCTTAAGTCAGCGGTGAGCTGGTCGTACGTGCTCGTGCACGATTTTCCCATAGGAATCAACGGGGAGAGCCGGCTGAGAAAAAGTCTAACACCTGCAAAAAAGCAGCTTAAAACTCAGTAACGCAGCCCCATTGATTCCTATGGGGAAACAAAAGTTATGTCTACACCTAACACCCTAACATGAACCCTGAGTCTAAACACCCCTAGTCTTACACTTATTAACCCTAATCTGCCACCCCTGACATCACCGTCACCTGCATTATATTTATTAACCCCTAATCTGCTGCTCCGGACACCGCCGCCACCTACATTATATTTATGAACCCCTAATCTGCTGCCCCCAACATCGCCGACACCTACATTATATTTATTAACCCCTAATCTGCCGCCCCCAATGTCGCCGACACCTACCTACATTTATTAACCCCTAATCTGCCGCCCACAACGTCGCCGCCACTATATTAAAGTTATTAACCCCTAAATCTAAGTCTAACCCTAACCCTAACAGCCCCTAACTTAAATATAATTTAAATAAGTCTAAATAAAATTCCTATCATTAACTAAATTATTCCTATTTAAAACTAAATACTTAACTATAAAATAAACCCTAAGCTAGCTACAATATAACTAATAGTTACATTGTAGCTAGGTTAGGGTTTATTTTTATTTTACAGGCAAGTTTGTATTTATTTTAACTAGGTACAATAGTTATTAAATAGTTATTAACTATTTAATAACTACCTAGCTCACAAAAGTAGCTGTAAAATAAAACCTAACCTAAGTTCCACTAACACCTAACACTACACTATAATTAAATAAATTAACTAAATTAACAACACTTAAATCAATTAAATTAGCTAAAGTAAAAAAAAACCCCCACTAAATTACAGAAAATAATAAACAAATTACAAGACATTTAAACTAATTACACCTAATCTAATAGCCCTATCAAAATTAAAAAAGCCCCCCCAAAATAAAAAAAAACCCCTAGCCTAATCTAAACTAAACTACCAATAGCCCTTAAAAGGGCCTTTTGCGGGGCATTGCCCCAAATTAATCAGCTCTTTTACCTGAAAAAAAAAATACAAACAACTCCCACAACAGTAAAACCCACCACCCACACAACCAACGCCCCAAATAAAATACTAACTAAAAAAACCTAAGCTCCCCATTGCCCTAAAAAAGGGCATTTGGATGGGCATTGCCCTTAAAAGGGCAGTTAGCTCTTTTGCAAGCCCAAAGCCCCTAACCTAAAAATAAAATCCACCGAATACACCCTTTAAAAAACCTAACACTAACCCCCTGAAGATCGACTTACCGGGAGAAGTCTTCATCCAAGCCGGGCCGAAGTCCTCAATGAAGCTGGGAGAAGTCTTCATCCAAGCCGGGCGAAGTCTTCATCCAGACGGCATCTTCTATCCTTATCCATCCGGCCCGGAGCGGGTCCATCTTCAAGATATCCGGCGCTGAGCATCCTCTACCAACGAAGTCTTCTTACTAAATGAATGTGTATTTGTGACAAAACAAATGCACATCTCTAAAGTCTATAGGGATACCTGCTACAAAAATGTTGAGAAACTGTTAAAGAGCATCCGACGCGGAGCATCCTCTTCCATCAGACGGCGACTGAAGAATGAAGGTTCCTTTAAGTGACGTCATCCAAGATGGCGTCCCTTCAATTCCGATTGGCTAATAGAATCCTATCAGCCAATCGGAATTAAGGTAGGAAAAATCCTATTGGCTGATGCAATCAGCCAATAGAATTGAGCTTGCATTCTATTGGCTGATTGGAACAGCCAATAGAATGCAAACTCAATCCTATTGGCTGATTGGATCAGCCAATAGGATTGAACTTCAATTCTATTGGCTGATTGCATCAGCCAATAGGATTTTTCCTACCTTAATTCTGATTGACTGATTTGATTCTATCAGCCAATCGGAATTGAAGGGACGCCATCTTGGATGACGTCACTTAAAGGAACTTTCATTCTTCAGTCACCGTCGGATGGAAGAGGATGCTTTGCGTCGGATGTCTTCAAGATGGACCCGCTCCGCTCCGGATGGAAGAAGATAGAAGATGCTGCTTGGATGAAGACTTCTGCCGGTCTGGATGTCCTCTTCTGGCCGGATCGGATGAAGACTTCTGATCCTCTGGAGGTCCACTTGTGCCCGGCTGGGTGAAGATGGCTAAAGGTAGAGTGATCTTCAAGGGGGTAGTGTTAGGTTTTATTAAGGGGGGATTGGGTGGGTTTTAGAGTAGGGTTGGGTGTGTGGGTGGTGGGTTTTAATGTTGGGGGGTATTGTCTTTTTTTTACAGGTAAAAGAGCTGATTACTTTGGGGCAATGACCCGCAAAAGGCCCTTTTAAGGGCTATTTGTAATTTAGTATAGGGTAGGGAATTTGATTATTTTGGGGGGCTTTTTTATTTTATTAGGGGGATTAGAGTAGGTGTAATTATCTTAAAAAAATTGTAATTATTTTTTTATTTTCTGTAATTTAGTGGGGGGGTTTTTGTACTTTAGTTTATTTACTTTAATTGTAATTAATTGTAGTTAGTTTAGGTAATTAATTTAATGATAGTGTAGTGTTAGGTGTAATTGTAATTTAGGTTAGGATTTATTTTACAGGTAAATTTGTACTTATTTTTTTTTTTTAAATAATTTTTATTGAAAGTTTGAAAAAAATGTTACATACAAAACTCATCATTAGACATTGATAACATGATGACATGATAACCGCAAAGCACACATTAGGAAGTTGTTAGCAAAATCTAATAGAAAGGTAACGGCTCAGGGTATAGAGTCAGAGCCCTTCCACAGAATTGTATGCATTATAACCTCAGTGTACTAAAAGAAGATTCAGTTAAACAATTACTTTAAAAGAAAATCCCGCTCGCTAAGAGAGGGATAAGTCCAAATAGACTATAATCTTCAGGATGTGAGCGGTCAGACAGTTAAGTAAATATGTAACCAAACAATAAAACAGTTAAACAGTGAGATCTTAGAACATAGAAATGACTTGTCTATTGAGTTATGAAAAAATCTATGTACCAGTGTACCAGCCGTTGAAAAAAAAAAAGGGGGGTTACCTTGATTTGGTTAGATGCACTCGTTTTGAGGGTCAGCTAGGTTAAAAGGTAGAAGGACCATCTGTACCCTGAAACTCATGTTAGAGTTGCGAATAAAATTACGGGGTTGTAAGGGGGGGGTCAAGGAGATAGGGGTTAGTAGATGTGCCATTGCTTATCACCTAATACTACACCGGGTGTGTGTTTAAATATTCTTCCCATAAAAAAGTGATAGAGTGGTAATCTTCAAGTCGGTTTGTATGTCCGTAGTGATATTTTTCTAACCGTAAGTGATGTGTTACTGTTTCTCTCCAAGTCTTGATTGTGGGAAGGTATATCTTTTTCCAATTTAGCGGTATTCATTTTTTTGCGGAATTGATCATTAGGGTTAATAATGCTAGCCTGAACTTGCATTTGATCTTTGGAAAATGGTTGAACAAATATGTCCAGAGTGTGTATGGTAGTGGGACTGTTATTATTGATTCGATTTCTGTTTTGATTGATTCCCAATATTTCCCCACTATTGGGCATTGCCACCATATGTGGAACATGGTGTCCATTTCTTCACAACCTCTCCAGCATGTCGCTGGGGCGGTAGGAAAAAGTCGGTATAGTCTCATAGGGGTGTAGTACCATCTACACAACAATTTCATATTCATTTCTAATGTGGATATAGAGGATGAGGATCTGCTCATGTGCATGAAGATATCTAGCCAAGTTTTTGGAGTTAGAGTTTCCCTCACTTCTGCTTCCCATTTTGCAACATAGGAGGGCAAAGTATTTAAATATGTACTAGTAATCTGTTTATAAGTAAGCGAGAGAATACCTTTGTTAGGGTGTTCTGTTCTACACAGAGTTTCAAAAGGGGTAAGGGTACGCGTGAAATGGGTCTTGAAAGGGTGTGTTGTTAGGTAGTGTATTACCTGTGAGTAAGTTAGCCAGTTCGAGAATATATCTCCACAACTAGAGGTAACATCTGCCTGAGTTTTAACTTTCCCATCTTGGAAAAAGATGTATGTGGGTAGGGACTCTTGAATTCCTGCACTTTCAGTGTCATGTGGTTTGAATTGTACTGGGCAGGATGAGTTTCCCACAAGTGGAGTGAGAGGTGAATATGTTGTAGATATATGCTTATGCTTTGTTATGATCTTATCCCACATTTTATAAGTTTCTCTTGTGGAGGTAGGAGTTGTGCGCTGTAAGGTTCTCTTATTGGCTGGAAGCCATCATTGACCACTAAGTGTAGTGTCATTAGTTAAGTGGTGTTCCAATAGAACCCATTCTTTATTGGGAGCATGTTTGCACCAGTCTACTATTCAAGTTAAAAAAGTAGCTTGTCTATACTGTTGCAGATTCGGGGCACCTAGACCTCCTAGTTTTTTAGGGCGGTATATTGTGGCTGTCGCGATGCGTGGTCTCTTATGGGACCAGATAAAAGAGTTTAATGTTTTTTGAAGCTGGAATGTCATACGGTCAGGGAGGGGTATCGGTAAGGTCTGCAGGAGATATAATATTTTGGGCAAGATTATCATTTTAATCGCGTTTAGTTTACCTAACCAGGAGATAAATTTATTATTCCAGTCCCTGAGTAGGGAGTCAATTTGTAATGAGAATGCTTTATAATGTAATGTTAGTATTTCTTGAGTGAATGGGGAAATATGCACTCCTAGGTATTTAATTGCTTTCTCCTGGTTTCTGAAGTCAAATTGTTGGTGTATGTTTTGTATGGTCCTGGGTGAAAGGTGTACGCTTAATAGTTCCGACTTTGCGACGTTTACTTTAAAATTTGAATAAAGTCCGTAAATGTGTAGTATTTGCATTAACGTGGGGATGGATGATTCGGGATTAGTGAGGGTAACTAATATGTCATCCGCATAAAGTGTTATTTTATATTCCGTGTTGCCTATTTTATGGCCTGTAATGGCTGTATGATTTCTGACATAGGAAGCTAGTATTTCCATCGATAGAGCAAAGAGCAAAGGGGAGAGCGGGCAACCCTGTCTGGTTCCGTTTGAGATTTGAAAAGTGTCCGAGATAGCATCGTTTAATTTAATTCTAGCCTGTGGGGTGTTATATAGTGCAAATATCTTCCCTATTAAGTCTTGGTCAAAACCAAACCTAAGGAGAGTTTGTCTCAGAAAAAGCCAATCTAACCTATCAAAGGCCTTCTACGCATCCATAGATATGAATGCGGAGGGAACCTTCCAGAGATATGCATACTCCATAAGCGTTAATATTTTGGATGTATTATCCCTGGTCTCTCGAGTGGGTATAAAACCTGCCTGATTCATGTGGACAATAGAGGGAAGAAACCTATTGATTCGGGTTGCAAGGATCTTAGCATATAATTTGACATCTACATTAAGTAGAGAGATCGGCCTAAAGTTTGCTGGTGTGTTAGGTGGTTTGCCTGGTTTAGGTAGTATAGTAATATGAGCTTCCAGCATTGATGGAGGAAATGGATTGGTTTCAGAGACCTCATTGAAAAGGAAGGTAAGGTGTGGAGATAGAAGAGCAGAGAAAGTTTTGTAGTATCTAGCTGAGAGGCCATCAGGTCCAGGGCTTTTCCCATTAGGTAAAAATGTTATAGCTGACTGTAGCTCTTGCAGTGAAATTGATTGTTTTAGATCTTTTAATTGCTCTTGTGTGATTGTTGGGACTTTGCAAGCTGCAATATAGGAAGAAAGGTTTTGGATATGAGCCTCAGGGGGAGGTGCTTTTGTTATATTATAAAGGTCAGTATAATATTCATGAAAAGTGCGTAGTATATCTTGTGTTGTGACTGCAGGTGATTTGTGATGTGGGCGTTGTATTTCATAGATATATGATTTGAACCTTTTTTTTTTTAATGCGCGAGCCAAAAGTTTACCTGCTCTATTGCTTTCATAATAGAATAAGCTATTTGTCTTTCTGCGTAGTGTCTGATATTCTATGTCTAAGAAATTGTCTAGCACCGCTCGTGCTGATTGATATTCTTGTGCTATAATAGTATCAGTTGGGTCCAGTTTTAATTTATGATCTAATCGCAAAAGGGTTTCAGAGAGATCTTTATACTGCTGGCGAGTATGGCGCTGAGCTTGGGCTTTCAATTTTATTAGTTCCCCCAGAATGACACATTTATGCGCTTCCCAAATCTTAAAGTGGTCCTCTATAGAATTAGTGTTAATTGTGAAGTATTCAGATATAAGGGAGGCAAGTTTGGTGACGTGAATAGGATCACTCAGGAGGGTTTCATCTCATTTCCATATATATGGCTCTGTTGGGATTTCTGGCCACGAGAATTTTAATTTGACCGCTGAATGATCAGACCACGATGGTGGGGGAGATGTCGCAGCTGTGTACAAAGGGGAGGCCCTTTTGGTTTGTAAATATGTAGTCAAGTCTGCTATGTTTTGTTCGGGTGTGAGAAGAATGTGTAGTCCCTTTTATCAGTATGTATTAGACGCCATGTGTCATATAGGGTTAGATCTTTTAGATTTTTCCACAAATATGTGGTAATTTTCTTTGAGACCGAAACATTGGGATTGGAACTATCCTTTATTGGCTGAAGAGGGAGGTTGAAATCTCCAGCCAGAAACACCGGACCAGTTGCGAAATCCAGTATTTTCTTGAATATAGTTCGGAAAAAAGGCAACTGTCTGGCGTTTGGGGCATATATGTTCACTAATGTTATAGGACGTCCGTACAACTGTCCTGTCAGTCCTAGAAATCTACCGTCCCGGTCTCTGTCTATACGGGTAACCAAAAAAGGTAGGTCTTTTTTAATTAATATACTAACTCCTGCTTTCTTGTTGGGCCCTGAGCTATGAAAAACTAAGTTATATGTTTTCCCAAAATATTTTGGTTCTTTTTTGAATTGAAAGTGCGTTTCTTGCAAAAACACTATATCTACTTGTCTCTTGGCTAGATCCGAAAGGGCTTGAGAACTTTTAGATGGCGAATTTAACCCCTTGGCATTTTGTGTTAAAGGGTCAGATGATGTTTAGTGTTACCTTTAAATTGTGTCATATCTACCTACTTGTGGCGCAGAGATCATCAGGAGTGCGGCATGGTACCTGGTACAGAGTATGAGAAATATCACTGAGTGAAATCCATTTCCTAAAAGATAGAGAACATCAGTACAAATACAATAAACAATATTAACAATAAACACATAAAAAGATAAACTAAAAGGGTATTTCGGGTTAGGATTCGGGTCTCTCGTCCTAATATAGGGCATACTGAGAGTGTTTAATGGGGGTGCAAACTATGAGCCCTGTTAACATTTCTATAAGAATATCACACAGTCTGGTAGTTAGGCAAGATAGATGGAGCATTCTAAGATATCTATAACTACCTGTTTTTAAGGGGGGGTGGAGGGGTAGTGCGGTAATATAGCATCATGGAAAATTTTGAGCATTATAGCATTTTCTAAAAAAGGGGGGATTTTCCTCCACGTAGCTGGTGGAGACGGGTTTGTGGGACCCTATACATAGCAGCTGACTAATAGCTAACTGAAGATAAATTTAGCAAACTTTAAATATTCAAAACAAACATGGATATTCAAAACAAATACAGATAAATCACTTGCAGCTATGTTGCAACCCCAGCCTGTGGGAATGAAAGTCCACTTCTCTTAAAATAGGTTAGCGAGATTGTCTCAAGTGAATGAGCCGGACTTGGTTGGTGAGGCTGTCGCAGCTTTGCCCTTCTTTGTGACAACCGTGTGCCAGCTAGATATCACCTCACTTGGCCGTTTATTGGGAGGTTGCAAAGAGCTATTCACAGCCAGAGGTTCAACGGGGTCAAGTCCCAAGGATGAACAGAAGTCTGGAATGTTCTCCGGGGATCTGCAGATTAATCTAGTGTTGTTCCTAAGGACCCATATCTGTGCTGGAAATCCCCATCTGTATGGGATCTTTTTGTTTCGGAGCAGCGTTGTTAGTTGCGAAAATTCCTTTCTTCTTTGCAAGGTCTCGTATGATAAGTCCTGATAAAACTGGAGTACAGTTCCTCTGAATCTTATGGGCTTGTTCTTGCGGGACTGATTTAATATCATTTCTTTGTCTAAGACATTTTTGAATCTAATAATGATGTCCCTTGGTGGGGCTGTATCAGGGGGTTTAGGGCGCAAGGCGCGGTGTGCTCTCACCCATTGTATGTCTGTTGTGTGGGATGTCTCTTTCACATGCTGAAACAGAGCTGGCAGATAGACCAGGAAATCTCATGGCAATACATCCTCAGGAACTCCCCTGATTCTTAGATTCTTCCGCCTACTGCGGTTTTCCAAATCTTCCAGCTTTTCTTGGAGACCTTGAATAATTTCTTGTTGTGTTGAAACTTGTTCAGTTAAAGTGCTAACATCCCCCTTGAGCTGTTCATGGTTGGTTTCTAGCGATTCCATCTGAAACCCTAGAGTGTGGATGTCTTGTGACAGCACTGCCATTTCCTCTCTTATACACATTCGAACTATGTCCGCTATATGTTGTTTAGATGGTAAATTATTCAGTAGAGATGCTGAAAGCTGTGTTTCTGGGAGTGGTTGCGATGTATTAGATTGAGAGTTAGCTTTAGGAGACTGCTCATTCTGACTCATCTCAACATGTGAGGTCTCTGCTGGGTCAGATATATGTAAAAAGTAAGTCATTGTGAGAGTTTTAGGGGTACTTTTGACCGTTTTTTCTGTTCTGACAGTACGTCTTGCTGCCATTTCTAATGCAAACACTATAAAAGTGAAGATATTAATGCACTATAGAGTGAAGAAGTAAAACAGCGAGTCAACTGAACTGCAGTTAATGGATTCAATGTCACTTTGGGGATACATAGGATCCACTGTGTGGCTGATTTAGTATCGCTATGGAGTTTGCTTTAAAGTCCACTTTGCTTTAAACCCTGTGTGGTTAATAATTCCATTAGTCTCTTTTCTTGCATATAAAGGGCTGCAGAGTGCGAGATCTAAAGAAAGCTGTTACTGTCCATTATGCGCACTCTGTGGGGTTCAATAAGTGTGGTTCTTTGGTCTGTCTCCAATTTTAAGTATACATCCCATTAGTGAGCCCTGTCAGCAAATTATGTTTATATCTGCCCCAGCTTCCTGGTATAGTACAGGGGATTCCAGTAAGTTAATGCGGGCCGCGTGGTTATACACATACTCTCACCTCTCGTTCTTGTCGAGCAGTAGTACCCGGTTTCCAGAGAGCAGAGGTGCAAGCTGGTCCACCGTGTCACTTGCCTTAGTGAGATCTCCCGATGGTTGTGCCTTATCCGATGGTCTGAGTTTGTTGGTGCAGACTTTGCCTCGGCGATGGTAGGTCCGTAGCACTTCCGATTTAGGCAATGATGCAGCTTGTTAAGCAGCATTAGAAAAATATCGATAAATAAGCGACCGCTGCTCACATTGCAGGCTAAGAGGGTTCAGTCTTGGCAGCAGGGGTTCACACGGCCATAGTGATCTTCCATTATTAGAAATAAGAGCATTATACCAGATTTCAGCTCTTAATACAGGGCTCAGTTCACGGAGCTCCGGATTTACACTGCTCTCATGGCAGCTTCCGGCTCCGCCCCCAAATTTGTACTTATTTTAACTAGGTAGTTATTAAATAGTTAATAACTATTTAATAACTATTGTACCTAGTTAGAATGAATACAAACTTGCCTGTAAAAGAAAAATAAATCCTAAGATAGATACAAATGTAACTATTAGTTATATTGTAGCTATCTTAGGGTTTATTTTATAGGTAAGTATTTGGTTTTAAATAGGAATAATTAATTTAATTGTAGTAATTTTATTTTGTTTTATTTAAATTATATTTAAGTTAGGGGGGGTTAGACTTAGGGTTAGACTTAGGTTTAGGGGTTATTAAATTTAATATAGTAGCGGCGACGTTGGGGGTGGCAGATTAGGGGTTAATAAATGTAAAGTAGGTGTCGGCGATGTTAGGGAAGGCAGATTACGGGTTAATAAAATTTAACTAGTGTTTGCGAGGCGGGAGTGCTGCGGTTTAGGGGTTAATATATTTATTACAGTGGCGGCGATGTCCGGTCAGCAGATTAGGGGTTAAAAATTTTATTAAAGTGTTTCCGATGTGGGGGGGGCTCGGTTTAGGGGTTAATAGGTAGTTTATGGGTGTTAGTGTACTTGGTAGCACTTTAGTTAAGAGTTTTATGTTATGGCATTAGCCCATAAAACTCTTACTACTGACTTTTAAATGCGGTAGGAGTCTGGACAGGAGAGGATTTACCGCTCACTTTTTCCAGCAATTGTAATACCACTGTTAGGAAAATCCCATTAAAAAGATAGGATACGCAATTGACATAAGGGGATTTGCGGTATTCGAAAATCGCAGAAAAAAAGTGAGCGGTACACCTGTACCTGCCAGACTCGTAATACCAGCGGGCGTTAAAAAGCAGCGTTGGGACCCCTCAACGCTGCTTTTTTAAGGCTAATGCAAGACTCATAATCTAGGCGAATGATTTTATGATATATTGAATGTTTTACCTTACCTGCATCAGGCCAAAAAGCAATGAAAGGACAAGCGATTGAGTACCCCTTAACTTAAATGGACATAAAACACCCATTTTTTTAAAAAACAAGTTTCTAATATACTTCTATTATCACATTATCTTTAGTCTCTTAGTATCTTTTGTTGAATGTATGCTCAGGAGCCCGCACATGAGTGAAGCACTATTTGACAACAGTTTTGTAAGAATTAGAAATAAGAAGAAAGAGCAGGATAAAAGCCTAATATCCTGATAAAGTAACGGGGATTCAGCACTTTATATTTTTGCTTTATTTGCTTAAAAAGGTACAAAGACACCTTAGGTTTCCAACACATGAAACCAAGTTGCCACATATGTAAAAACATTACTTACTCACAGAGACCTTATACATAAATACAAACTAGCCTGTAACTAACATAATTAAACTACAAAATAAAAAAATGCAGTCATCTGAGTTAGACAGTCCCATATAGAGTCCCAATAATGTCCATCTTATCACATAAACATATTAGGACAGCAGTGTTCTAACCATGACCACCCAGCTAAAATTATAGCCAATATTAAATGCCCCCCAGTCTGATTCTTGCTTTCTTCAAAGGGGCAGGCTGCAGGAAGCCATATAAGGTAGGACGTTCCAGCCCAACGCTGTTAGGACGGCATGGAACGTCCTAACAGCGTGAAGGGGTTAAGCTAAAATTAGATAATCTAAAAAAGTAAACACAGAGCAGCGCAACTGCATTCAAGGTAACATTACATTTATTCGAACTTGACACATGTACTGTAAGTTTCCACTTACTAGGTGAAAAGCTGAACGAGCTTGTCAAAGCTGCAACAGCTTTTTACAGGTCACTTATAGAGTCCCCCTCTAGAATGTGGCTTTGTTTCCCATTCTTGTGGCTCTTAAAGGGACATAAAACAGGTTGAGATCTGTGCATATCCTAAAAGGGCTAATTAATTAAAAATTGTTTGCATAAAAAAATTGTTTAAAAATTGCTGGCAAGTATTTTAAAATAATTTTCAAAAATAAGCAAAATTAATTACATTGCTAAGCTGTCTGGAGCAGCCTACTCCACCCACTCTTATCAGTGTTTAGACACAGGTATTGTATTTCAACTGAGTTCACAGCTTCTAGGCGTGCTCCAGTAGATAATCACTGTGCACTTCTGCATTCTACCAAAACAACAATAGATATAGATACAGCCATAAAAGGAAATGTGTGGGGGGAGTTAGAGCTTTACAATTCAAAAGAAAGGGTTAATGGTGAGGCACTAAGTACATATTATTATATTTTGTCTCTATACCAACTTGTTTTATGTACCTTTAACTGACCGTTCTCAATGCAATTTCAGATTAGTTTTAAAGAAATGTGCAGATGCAGGTAATCACATTGGGGAACAGAGGGGCACCTTAAGGTCTCTCAGAGGGAGAAAAAGGCAAGAGATAAGCCAACGTACGTTTCACCCCATATGCTCCAAACTCCAGGGGCTTCCGCTATCAGTTTTCCTGGAAGCGCAGCTTTTTGAGCATGCCACATGCACCTCACATTTTCTCTAATACAGTAATTAAAATGATATCACTGAGTGAAGCCATAATATGCAGAGAGTCCCAGGGAATCTCATGCTATTTCAGATGTTGATGTCCATTTGGAGTTTCCCCCCCTTTCCTCTGGCTGCTATTTCAGGGTCGGTTCCCTCCTGTTGCTAATGATATTATTAGCATGAAAGCTTTTATAGATGTCACATCTGGTATGTCAGGATATTGGTTATGCCACTTTATTATACATTTTTTGCCTATACATGTATTTAGATTTAGGCACCTGCTGTGTTTTATGTTAATTGTTTTATATACACTTACTGCTTGTTGTTTTTATACCTCTTTCCTGACACGCTTTCAGGTATTCATAAGCGGGCCCATTTATCAAGCTCCGGATGGAGTTTGAGGGCCTGTGTTTCTGGCGAGCCTGCAGGTCTAAAGACGGCTGCTCCATAACCCTGTCCGCCTGCTCTTAGCAGGCGGACACACATCGCCCAAAATCAACCCGATCAAGTACAATTGGGTTGATTGACACCTCCCTGCTGGCGGCTGATTGGCCGCGAATCTGCAGGGCACGGCGTTGCACCAGCAGCTCACAAGAGCTGCTGGTGCAATGCTGAATACGGAGAGCGTATTGCTCTCCGCATTCAGCGAGGTCTGGTGGACCTGATACGAACTGTCGGATCAGGTCCGCCAGACCTTTGATAAATATCCCCCAAGGTCTCAGTTTATGTTTTTAATTTGCCTGTTAAGCCCCAGGTAGCTAGGCCTCCTTTACAGTTTGGACTGTCACGTTTACGGTCCTATGCAAGCTAAGTGTTTGTTTTAATTGATTTAATATCACCCTAGTGATTCTGCTCGCTTGCACTACATATTTTAGATATAATTATAGGTAACATTAACTTTCATTCCTTTTACCTGTCATGTCTTTTAGACAGGGGCTGATACGCTTTCAGTCCTTTTCGTGTCAAATTTGTTGTTTTATGATTGATATCACATTACTTGTCGATTTTTTGTTCCACATGCCTCAGATATTTGCTTATAATGTGTTTGTCAAATAATATTTTGTTAAATAATTTTTGTCTTTTCTGTTTATAGGCTATGTTTCAAGCCTCAGATGTTGATGAATTTGCCTATATCCCGCCATTTTCCTTCCACGGGTTCGGAGCTTGGGTGTACTCTCTCACTTAGGTCCTGGAATGATGTATCTGAGAATAAGTTTTATGCTTGTGGCTATGTTTCAGTGGTAGTTAAAGTGAAAGTCAATCCTAGCGTGATTGACTATTGAAACAAATAAAGGGGAATTTCAAAGATACTTCATGTAGAAAGTTTCTTTATTTGTTTCAATCAATCCCAGTTTTTAGCTGCTACGGCAGCCCACATAGAATTTTTTTTTTTTTGCAAGGTAAGTCTATGGGGCCCATTTATCAAAGGGCTTGCGGACCTGATCCGACACTGCGGATCAGGTCCGCAAGACCTCGCTAAATGCGGAGAGCAATACGCTCTCCACATTTAACATTGCACCAGCAGCTCACAAGAGCTGCTGGTGCAACGCCGCCCCCTGCTGACTCGCGGCCAATCGGCCGCCAGCAGGGAGCTGTCAATCAACCCGATCGTATTCGATCGGGTTGATTTCCGGCGGTTCCTGTCCGCCTGCTCAGAGCAGGCGGACAGGGTTATGAAGCAGCGGTCTTTAGACCGCTGCTTCATAACTTGTGTTTCTGGCGAGTCTGAAGACTCGCCAGAAACACGGCCCTTCAAGCTCCATACGGAGCTTGATAAATGGGCCTGCAAATGTCTAAGCCATGTTTACACTTTTTTCCTATATGCCTGCTTAGTTTCACACCTTTCCCCCTGCTATGCTTATTTTGCTTTGGGTTATTTCCCCAAGGTACTGTAGGTCTTTTATTTCTGAGCTCTTGGCTCATCTACCCTTGGCCCTTGATTCTTATATTAAAGGGACACTGTACCCACATTTTTTCTTTTGTAATTCAGAAAGAGCATGCAATTTTAAGCAACTTTCTAATTTACTCCTATTATCAATTTTTCTTCGTTCTCTTGCTATCATTATTTGAAAAAGAAGGCAGCACTTTTTTATTGGTGGATGAATTTATCCACCAATCAGCAAGGACAACCCAGGTTGTTCACCAAAAATGGGCCGGCATCTAAACTTACATTCTTGCATTTCAAATAAAGATACCAAGAGAATGAAGAAAATTTGATAAAAGGAGTAAATTAGAAAGTTGCTTAAAATGTCATGCTCAATCTGAATCACGAAAGAAAATTTTGGGGTACAGTGTCCCTATAAACTTGATACTGCTTTTCTGATTTACTTATGTAGGTCTAGTTTCTAAATGCTGGCACGGCATATCCATGTTTATTCCAGCAGTTTCTGAGTCTTCTCTTCATGTAGTCATGGATGCTGCTGCTTCCACAGGCTTTTCTGGCACTCATTTGCTGTCAGAGCCTTTCGCCAGATGATTTTCTGTTTATGCCCAGGTTTCCTTAGATTTATTTGCTTTTTAATTGTATTTCCTTTTTTAATCTTAATCTCATGGTGCCTGGTAGCTGTCTTTTACCAGCTCATGTTTCAGCCGTCAGTTAGGCCTAGGGATGGCCGCTTTCCTTTCCCCTTTTCTTCCCACACTTGCGTGTTTAGTGGATTTTTGTATTAACCCTAAGTCACTTTGGCCATTCGTTAGAATAAGAGCGACATCAGCAGCCTCTCTATTTGAGATTCCAGCTCATGTCATCAAAAGGTTAGGAAGATGGATGTAATTTTGTTTTGCTAGATATATTCTTGATCCACAAGTTTAGATGTTATGTGCCTTTCTTTTTTGGTTGAATGATTGTGTTGTATTATTTGTTATCAAATTTACTCTATCCTATTTTGTCTCTTTTTGCCCCCTTTTAGGCATACTGACAATGTTACCAAGGCACACCTCAGGTATCTTTCCCCTTTACTTTATTGTTTGTTCATTCTTACTTTACAGTAAGAGTCTTAGTACATGTAGAAAGGCTGGCTATTAACTAGCCTGAATTTGTAGGAGGAGTCTTACACCTTATAAATACTTGCTCTGGTCTCTCCCACCTAGTCTGCATTTCCTTTATGTTTTACCCACCCACCCATCCCTTTATTTTCTCTTTATCATTTACCTTCTTTGGGTATGCCCCCTTTTAGGCATACTGACCATGTGACCACGGCACATCTCAGGTCTTTTACCCTTTGCTTTATTATTTGTTCATTATTGTCAGGGTGCCAGGAATCAGACTGAGACGAGAAGTGCAAAAATAATCAAATCTTTATTAATAGCAAAAAATTATAAAAGGTCCACAAGTCAAATAACAAGCCAGGAATCAAAACCAGAGCTGGTAGTCAGACGAGCCGAGTCAGGAGCCAAAGCGAATAGTCAGACGAGCCAGAATCAGGAACAAGGAAAACAGCAGAGTCAGGAACAAGCCAGGGATCAGGAACCAGGAAGGACGTCAGGCAGCCAGAAAATACACAGAAACTCTCACAAACAGGTCTGAGACAACGCAAAGGCAAAGCATACTGAACAGAGGCCCTTTAAATAATAAGTGATGACATCACAATTCTGAGACTGCATCCTGTCTCACATGGATGATGCACACCAGTCTGGCCATAAAAGGAAGTGCAGGAATTGAGCAGCATCCCCCACAATGCACTATAGTCAGGAAGAGAGGTGAGTAAAATGGCTGCCAGCAGCACATGGCAAACACAACAGGGAAAAAACCCTGACAGTACCCTGACAGTACCCTCCCCTCAACGACACCCCCCCCCCCCCGCGGGAGGGCAAAAGGCTTATTGGGGAAACGGGCATGGAAGGCACAGAGGAGGGCAAAAGCATGAACATCAGAGGAGGGAACCCAAGAACACTCCTCCGGACTGTAGCCTCTCCAGTGAACCAAATACTGTACACTGCCCCTGGACATACGAGAGTCACATGGCAAACACAACAGGGAAAAAACCCTGACAGTACCCTCCCCTCAACGACCCCCCCCCCCCCCCGCGGGAGGGCAAAAGGCTTATTGGGGAAACGGGCATGGAAGGCACAGAGGAGGGCAAAAGCATGAACATCAGAGGAGGGAACCCAAGAACACTCCTCCGGACTGTAGCCTCTCCAGTGAACCAAATACTGTACACTGCCCCTGGACATACGAGAGTCAATAATGCTGCTGACCTCATACTCCTCATGGTTGTCAACAAAGATAGGACGGGGACGAGGCAACACAGTGGTAAACTGATTACAAACCAATGGTTTCAAGAGGGAGACATGAAAAACATTGGAGATGCGCATAGCAGGAGGAAGGTCAAGAGCGTAGGCCACAGGATTAACCCGTCGGAGTATTCGAAAAGGACCAACATAACGGGGAGCCAATTTATTGGAAGGCACACGAAGGTTCAAGTTGCGGGAGGACAGCCAAACTCTCTCACCAACCTGGTAGGAAGATGCGGGCAGACGCCTATGATCAGCCTGGAACTTTTGGCGCTGCATAGAATGATGAAGGCAATCCTGAATCTGCACCCACGTGGAACAGAGTTGCCGGAGATGCTCCTCCAAAGCCTGAATACCCTGAGACATGAATGAATCGGGCAACAAGGATGGTTGAAACCCATAATTCGCCATGAACGGGGATATCTTAGAGGAAGCATTAATAGCACTATTACAAGCAAACTCTGCCCAAGGTAACAGTTCAGACTCATTTCTCGAGTTTACAAAACAGGCCATTCTCACATAGTCTCTGAAGAACCCGTGTAACATCAGAACGATGAGCCTCAAGTGTGGGTGAGTGTATGAGGATGTTGTCTAAGTACACCACAACACACTGTTGCAACATATCTCGTAGGACATCATTAATAAATTCCTGAAAAACAGCAGGAGCATTACATAGGCCAAAGGGCATTACAAGATACTCATAATGCCCGCTCCTGGTTAAATGCTGTTTTCCATTCGTGGCCCTCCTTAATCTTAACGAGATTGTACGCTCCTCTCAAATCAAGTTTAGTAAAAACCGTAGCTCCCTTGAGGCGGTCAAAGAGTTCCGTAATAAGCGGAATAGGGTAAGCATTCTTAATGGGAAGACGATTAAAACCCCTATAATCGATACATGGTCTTAACTCGCCACTCTTTTTCTTCACAAAGAAGAAGCTAGCCTGTGCAGGAGAGCAGGATTTGCGGATGATCCCCCACAACAGAGCATCGGCAACATACTCCTCCATAGCACAATTCTCTGCAACAGACAGAGGATACACCCGGCCCCCGAGGAGGAATGGCTCCGGATTGCAGGTCTATGGCCCAATCGTAAGACCGGTGAGGAGGCAACGTACCGGCACGCACCTTGTCAAACACGTCTAGAAACTCTCGGTACTCCTCTGGCAATTGAGAAACCCAAGAAGTGCACAAGACTTTAACTGGTTTCTGAAGACAAGTGGAAATTCATTGCGGGGACCACGACAAAATTTTGGACCTGCGCCAGTGGAGACTGGGATTGTGCTTTTGGAGCCAGGGATAACCCAGATCAACCAGAAAATGCGGAGAGTTTATCACCTGGAACTGGAGGGTTTCAAAATGGAGAGCCCCAACAGCCATGGACAACGGAGCAGTTTCGTGAGTAACGAGTGCGGGCTGAAGGGGCCTGCCATCAATGGCCTCAATAGCAAGCAGAACGGACCGAGGCAAAACAGGAATGGAGTGCTTTGATACAAAAGCACTGTCAATGAAATAGCCCGCAGCACCGGAGTCAACAAGAGCCTGGGTGACTATGGAGGAGTCCACCCAGGAAAGGACAACCGTGACCAAAGGTTTCTCCTTAAGCGGTTCCGGGGACGAGGATAAACCACCCAAGGTCTGCCCCCGACAGGACCTTAGGTGTGAGCGTTTCCCGGCCGTGTAGGACAAGACTTCAAAAGGTGGCCCTGTTACCCACAATAGAGGCAGAGCCCCTCCCTCCTCCTAAAGGCCCTCTCCGCCGCGGAGAGACGCGTGAATCCCAGCTGCATCGGCTCAGCAGTACCTGGTGACTCGGGACCAGGAGGCATGGGAGGAGAGGGAGGCATGGGTGGGAACGAACATGTAGGAGACAACGGAACAGGAGGCTTCCGCAAGCGCTCCTTGAAAGAGGGCCTCTCTCTGAGTCTGATCTCAATCAGGATCAAAAAAGACACCAATGCCTCGAGATCCTCTGGTAAATCTCTGGCAGCAACTTCGTCTTTAATCGCATCAGAGAGCCCCTGAAAGAAGGTGGCAACAAGGGCTTCATTGTTCCAACCTACCCCTGCGGCAAGCATACGGAACTCAATAGCATACTGAGCAACAGATCTTGTACCTTGCTGAATGGACATGAGTCATTTAGCAGCAGAGGAGGAGCGAGCCGGAACATCAAATACCCTTCGAAATGAGGCCACAAATTCAGGGTAATTTGAAATCACAGGTTTATTAGTCTCCCACAAGGGATTAGCCCAGGCAAGAGCTGTGTCAGAGAGTAACGAGATGAGAAATCCCACCTTAGCTCTGTCAGAGGGAAACGCCTGAGCTAACATCTCAAAGTAAATGCCCACCTGGTTCAAAAACCCTCTGCACTGAATAGGATCACCTCCATATCGCTGAGGTAGAGGTGCAGAACCGGACATGCTCCTGGTAGGCATAGGTGCAGCAGCGGAAACAGGAGCAGCCATAACTTGCGGGACACTTTGGTCCAAATGTGCAGTGCGAGTCAGCAGGGTTTGCAGGGCTAGTGCAAATTGATCCAAGCGGTGATCCTGTACATCCATCTTAGAAATGATGGCAGATAAAGGTGGATTATTAGCACCATCAGGATTCATGGCCTTTGCGTAATGTCAGGGTGCCAGGAATCAGACTGAGACAAGAAGTGCAAAAATAATCACACCTTTATAAATAGCAAAAAATAATAAAAAGTCCACAAGTCAAATAACAAGCCAGGAATCAAAACCAGAGCTGGTAGTCAGACGAGCCGAGTCGGGAGCAAAAGCGAATAGTCAGACGAGCCGGAATCAGGAACAAGGAAAACAGCAGAGTCAAGAACAAGCAAGGGATCAGGAACCAGGAAGGACGTTAGGCAGCCAGGAAATACACAGGAACTCTCAGAAACAGGTCTGAGACAACGCAAAGGCAAAGCATACTGAACAGAGGCCCTTTAAATAATAAGTGATGACATCACAATTCTGAGACTGCATCCTGTCTCACATGGAAGATGCACACCAGTCTGGCCATAAAAGGAAGTGCAGGAATGGAGCAGCATCCCCCACAATGCACCATAGTCAGGAAGAGAGGTGAGTAAAATGGCTGCCAGCAGCACATGGCAAGCACAACATGGAAAAAACCTTGACAATTATTATATTACAGTAAGATTCCAAGTACAAATATATTTATGTGTTTATATGTGTATATACACATAGTAACACATAATATATGTATATATGCATATTCCTACCGTTTAAAACACAGTAACCATAGACCTTTTCAGTGCTGGTTTTTTTCTAACAACCCACATACCCTCACTTTAACCCCTTATTACTGCTTCTTGCAGTTACAAAGGAAATGTACACTTTATTTCGGAGGCAATTAGGGCACATTTTTTTTAATAACCAGAGGTCTGACCTCTGGTTAATTGCATTTAGTGCAAAGAGCTACCGCGAGCTTGCAGTAGTATTAACCAGTCACTTGTAATGGCTGGGTATTTAACCTGTATTCTAGCCCAATGTAAGTACAGTCTGTGGTGAAATTACATATAAGCAACTTGATGTGTATATATACAATTTGCTGTCAAACTGATGTTTTTATAGTATCATATTTGTATGTATGGTATAATTGTCCATACAATTTCATGGGGCTACTATGTTGTTGTTTTTTTCCCAGACACTAATTGCCTCCTTCTACACAGTGTGTGTGTTGTCAGTTCATTAATGTAATGTTTCTGTGGACTAGCTTCCTAGTTTACAATATAGAGTGTGCATTGGGGTGCGTGTGTGGATATATATATATATATATATATATATATATATATATATATATATATATATATATATATTTATAAAAAGTTTCTTAGTAAGGGATTTTTTTTTTGCAATTTACGTTTATAGTTCTGGTACAGCAGCTTGAGTGGAACTAGATGTACTGTATAAAAGACTGCTCAATACTGCAAGATTTTAATATGTAAATTTCTTCCGGTTAGTGTCTAGGATTTCCATGTATGGACTATGAACACAATATTATTAAAATCTTAAAAACTTTCAGTACTCCTCTCCAATGGAACATTCAGTTGTGTAGTTAAGATTTTTGTCTTTTATCCCTTTATTTAAAAATCTCTTTTCTTTCCATAAGGCAGGAAGAGTCCACGACTTCATACCTTACTGTTGGGAAATACAACACCTGGCCACCAGGTGGAGGCAAAGACACCCCAGTCAAAGGCTTAAAGGGACACTGAACCCAAACATTTTTTTTCGTGATTCAGATAGAGCATAAAATTTTAAGCAACTTTCTAATTTACTCCTATTTTCAAATTTTCTTCATTCTCTTGGTATCTTTATTTGAAATGCAAGAATCTTAGTTTAGATGCCGGCCCATTTTTGGTGAACAACCTGGGTTGTTCTTGCTGATTGGTGGATAAATTCATCCACCAATAGAAAAGTGCTGTCCAGAGTCTTAACCAAAAAAAAAAGCTTAGATGCCTTATTTTTCAAATAAAGATAGCAAGAGAACAAAGAAAAAATGATAATAGGAGTAAATTAGAAAGTTGCTTAAAATTGCATGCTCTATCTGAATCACAAAAGAAAAAATTTGGGTTCAGTGTCCCTTTAAATATCCCTTCCACTTCCCCTATCCTCCCAGTCATTCTTTACCTTTCGTCACTAAAGGAGGATGTCAGAGAAGTGTCAGAAGATTTGGATAGTCCTGTAATGGGTATGTTCCCTTCAAGAGAGGACTGGAGTTTTAAGTAATCAGGGGATATCTATCAAGCCGTAAACTTTATTGCATTCGCCGGCATCAATACGCTCGCCTAACATCGCGTCCGCGTATCTCAATACGCTCTCCTTATTTATAAAAAAAGCCGGCAAAAAGACGCGCATCAAGTACGGGGCGATGAGCATCGGACTGTTGTTAACTAACAGTCATCGATCTTGCGTCTATTCTGCTTTTTCCCAACTTTATTTATACCCTGTCACTAAACGCCGCCACTATACTAAAATGTTTAACCCCTATCCCGCCACTCCCCGACCCCGCCGCAACCTAAATAAAGTTATTAACCCCTATCCCGCTGCTCCCCGACCCCGCCGCAACATAAATAAAGTTATTAACCCCTATCCCACCGCTCCCCAACCCCGCCGCAACATAAATAAATGTATTGACCCCTATCCCGCAGCTCCTCAACCCCGCTGCAACATAAATAAACGTATTAACCCCTAAACCTCTGGCCTCCCACATCACTACCACTAACTAAACCTATTAACCCCTAAACCGTCAGCCCCCCACATTGCCAAAAAATAAATTAATCTATTAACCCTTAAACTTAACAACCCGCTAACTTTAAATTAAAATGACAACATCCCTATCTTCAAATATATTTAAACTTACCTGTAGAATTAAAATAAACTATATTAAACTATTAATTAACCTACCCTAACTATTATCCTACTTAAATTAATTAAATATACTATTAAACATTATTAAAAGTACTAAATTACAAAAACAAACACTAAGTTACAAAAACAAACAAACACTAAATTACAAAAAATAAAAAACCACATTATCAAAAATAAAAAATTATTACACCTAATCTAATAGCCCTATCAAAATAAAAAAGCCCCCCCAAAATAAAAAAACCCCTAGCCTACAATAAACTACCAATGGCCCTTTAAAGGGCCTTTTGTGGGGCATTGCTCCAAAGAAATTAGCTCTTTTACCTGTAAAAAAAATACAAACACCCCTCAACAGTAAAACCCACCACCCAACCCCCCCAAATAAAAAACCTATCTAAAATAACCTAAGCTCCCCATTGCCCTGAAAAGGGCATTTGTATGGGCATTGCCCTTAAAAGGGCATTTAGCTCTTTTACATGCCCAGACCCTAATCTAAAAATAAAACACACCCAAAAAAACCTTAAATAAACATAACACTAACCCTGACAATCTTCTTACAGTTATTGAAGTCACGCTTGATGGATCCATCCAGCCGGCAAAAAGTCTTCATCCAGGCGGCGAAGTCCTCATCCAGGCGGAAAGAAGTCTTCATCCAGACGGCATCTTCTATCTTCATCCATCCGGCGCAGAGCGGGTCAATCCTGAAGACATCCGACGCAGAACATCCTCTTCATATGGTCGCCGCCGTAAACTGGAACTTCAATGCAAGTGACGCCATCCAAGATGGCGTACCTTGCATTCCTATTGGCTGAAAGATATCAATCAGCCAATAGGATTAGAGCTGCTAAAATCCTATTGGCTGTTACAATCAGCTAATTGGATTGAGCTCTCATCCTATTGGGGTTAATAACTTTATTTAGGCTGCGGCAATGTCGGGGCAGCAGATTTGGGGTGTTTAGACTCAGGGTTTATGTTAGAGTGTTAGATGTAAACATAACTTGTTTTCAACCATAGAAATCAATGGGATATCTGGCAGCATCGAACATAAGCTTTCGGTGCTTTCAGACTCCCATTGATTTCTATGGCATCCGCAGCCTCCAGGGTGGCGGTTTGAAAACCAGGTACGCTGGGCCGGAATAGCTGCGAGCGTACCTGTTAAAAGTTTGATAACTGGGAAAAGGCGTCAAATAGAGCCGAATGTGTATTCGAAACATCTGTAATGACATAAGCATCGATCTGCGTCGGATTGAGACAGGTGGATCGTCTGTTACGTCACAAATTTCAACATTTGCCGGTCTGCAGGCTTTGATAACTAGGTCAGATCAATCTCGCAACAATTACGATGCGGAATTCCGGTGTATTTACGGTTGACGGCTTGATAGATATCCCCCATCATGTCAACCTCTCAGTGAGAGTATTGATGAAAGATATTGATGAGTCTGGAGATGCAGGGAAAGTTTTTCTGCGAACCCATCCAGGCTGTCGACTAACAACTCCTGAGCAATTATTATTATTATTATTATTATTATCAGGTATTTGTAGAGCGCCAATAGATTCTGCAGCGCTGTAAACATAGTCAATGTACAGGATAGCTTTTGTAGGGGTCAAGAGGGTAGAGGACCCTGGCGAGAGTTTCACTGTTGTAGTCGGCTTTTATGAAGTGATCTGTAAACAGCTGGGCCCATAGGCTTACATTCTAAGGGGTTCAAGGGGAAAGCAATGGAGTTAGGAAAGGTTAGTGTTGGTTGTATGCATCCCTGAATAGTAGAGTTTTTAGGGAGTGCTTAAAGCTGTTAAAACTAGGGGAGAGTCTTATGGAGCGAGGCAGGGAATTCCACAAGATGGGGGCCAGTCTGGAGAAGTCCTGTAAATGGGAATGTGAGGAAGTAACAAGAGAGGAGGAGATCCTGAGCTAAAGGGGACAGGAGGGAGAGTATCTAGAGACAAGTTCTGAGATGTAGGGGGGAGCAGTGCAGTTGAGAGCTTTATATGTCAGAGTGAGGATTTTATGTTTAATCCTAGAGGCAAGAGGAAGCCAGTGAAGGGATTGGCAGAGAGGTGCAGCAGATGAAGAGCGATGAGTAAGGAAGATGAGCCTGGCAGAGGCATTCATAATGGATTGTAAAGGAGCTATGCGGCAGCTAGTTAGACCAGAGAGGACGGAGTTGCAGTAGTCGAGGCGGGAAAGGATGAGAGTGGATTAAAACTTTGGTTGTATCTTGTGTAAGGAAATGTCTAATTTTCGCAATGTTTATAAGGTGGAAGCGGCAGGCTTTAGCCAAGGACTGAATGTGAGGAGTGAAGGAAAAATCTGAGTCATGTGTGACCCCAAGACATCAGGCGTGCGGGGTAGGGGTAATGATGGAATTATCAACAGTTATAGAAATTTTGGGGGTGGAGACATTGGAAGAAGGGGGAAAAATAAGGAGTTCAGTTTTGGAGAGATTTAGCTTAAGGTAGTGAGAGGACATCCAAGATGAGATGTGAGAAAGACAGTTAGTGATACGGGTTAGTAAGGAAGGAGGTAGGTCTGGTGCAGAGAGGTAGATTTGGGTGTCATCGGCAATCAGTGTTGATGAGTTTCACTGCTTGCTGTTACACACTCAGGTTCCTGTCAGAGCGTAAGAAGAACAAGCCTAAGGGACGGCAATCATCTAATTTTCGTTCCTTTTGTTCGGACAAGTCCCAACGATCTCAACCTTCATCCAATCCCAAGCAGCCCAAGAGTACTTGGAAGCCAACTCAGTCCTGGAACAAGTCCAAACAGACAAAGAAGCCACCAACAACAAATCGGCATGAAGGGGCGGCCCCCGATCGGATCGAGTAGGGGGCAGATTGTCGCTTTTCTCAGACTAATGGTTTCAGGATGTTCAGGATCCTTGGGATCTGGAGGTCGTATCTCAGGGATACCGGATAGGATTCAAATCTCATCTGCCCAGGGGCAGATTCCTACTCTCCAGACTGTCTACAAGACCAGAAAAGAGGACTGCCTTTTTAGTTTGCGTTCGGGATCTAGCCTCTTTAGGAGTAATTGTCCCTGTACTTACATCAGAAATAGGTCTGGGGTTTTATTCAAACCTCTTTGTGGTTCCCAAAATATAGGGAACTTTTCATCTAATTCTGGACCTGAAGTGCCTAAACAAGTTTCTGAGTGTCCCCTCTTTCAAAATGGAGACAATACGGTAAATTCTTCCCCTTGTTCATGAAGGACAGTTTATGATCACCATAGACCTGAAGGATGCATACCTTCACGTTTCAATACACAAGGAACCTTTTTCAGTTCCTGAGGTTTGCCTTTCTGGACCAGCACTTCCAGTTCATAGCACTTCCGTTTGGCTTAGCTACTGCTCCAAGGATATTTACAAAGGTTCTGGGGGCTCTTGTAGTGGTTGCCAGAACAAGAGGTATTGCAGTAGCACCTTACCTGGACGATATCTTGGTACAAGCACCATCTTTTTGTCTAGCAAGGGAGCACTCAGAAATCCTTCTCAATCTTGTTCTTCACATGGATGGAAGATAAACTTGGAAAAGAGTTCTCTTACTCCAAATACCAGGGTGAATTTCCTGGGTATGGTGATAGACTCTATATCCATGAAGATCTTTCTAACAGATCAGAGACGTTGCAAGCTAACATAAGCATGTCTTGCCCTCCAGGCCTCCTTGAGACCTTCGGTGGCCCAGTGTATGGAGGTGATTGGACTCATGGTATCTTGTATGGACATCATTCCCTTTGCCAGATTCCATCTCAAACCCTTACAGCTATGCATGCTGAGGCAATGGAATGGCGACTATTACGATCTGTCCCAACAGATAGTAATGGACAGCCTTTTGAGAGATTTGCTCTATTGGTGGCTCTGTCAAGATCATCTGTCCCTAGACACGTGTTCCTTGAGACCGTCCTGGGAGATTGTGACTACGGACGCAAGTCTATCCGGCTGGGGAGCTGTTTGGGGTGCCAGGAGGGCACAAGGGCTGTGGACTCAGGAGGAGTCCTCTCTTCCGATCAATATCTTGGAACTCTGGGCAATCTTCAATGCTCTGAAGGCTTGGCCCCTTCTGGGTTAGTCCCAGTTTATCAGATTCCAATCAGACAATCTAACTTCAGTAGTCTAGATCAACCATCAGGGAGAAGTTCCTTAGCGATGAGAGAAGTATCTCAAATTCTAGAATGGGCGGAGGCCTACAATTGTATTCTGTCAACGATCCAAAACCCGGGTGTGGACAACTGGGAAGCAGATTCCTCAGCAGGCAATCTTTTCACCCGGGGGAATGGTCTCTCCACCCCAAGGTATTTGCAGAGATATGCAGCAGATGGGGGATGCCGGAGATAGACCTCATGGCCTCCCGTCTAAATGCCAAACTACCCAGGTACGGGTCAAGATCGAGGGATCCTCAAGCAGAACTTATAGATGCTCTAGTGGTTCCTTGGAGGTTCAGACTCATATATCTGTTTCCTCCATTTCCTCTTCTTCCTCGGGTGGTGGCCCGCATCAAGCAGGAGCAAGCATTGGTGATTCTAATTGCTCCATCTTGGCCGTGAAGGACTTGGTTCGCTTATCTGGTGGGGATGTCCTCAAGGTGGTGTCAGATCGTAACATTTATCAAGAGATTGTTGTTCCTTCCTTCTGCCCCTATCCTTCCTCGATGAAGGAGCGTTTGCTTCACAATATAGATGTGGTTCGTGCTTTGAAGGTTTACTTTCAGGCTACTAAGGAGTTTAGACAATCTTCATCTTTGTCATCTATGCGGGTAAGCGTAGGGGGTCAGAAAGCCATTACGTCTTCCCTGTCTTTTTGGTTGAGGAGTGTCATTCGCCTAGCTTATGAGACAGCGGGACAACATCCTCCTGAGAGGATTACGGCTCTTTTTCACTAGAGCAGTAGCTTCTTCCTGGGCTTTTAAGAACAAAACCTCTATGGATCAGATTTGTAAGGTGGCTACCTGGTCCTCCTTACATACTTTTTCTACATGTTACAAGTTTTATGTATTTGCTTCGGCTGAAGAAGCTTTTGGGATAAAGGTTTTGCAGGCTGTGGTGCCCTCATATTAGGGTCCGCCTCTTTCTTGTTCTCTCCCGTTATTTCTTCAGTGTCCTCTGGAGCTTGGGTATTGTTTTCCCAACAGTAAGGAATGAAGTTGTGGACTCTCCCTGCCTTATGGAAAGAAAACAAAATCTAGGCTTATCAGATAAATTCCTTTCTTTCCTGGCAGGGAGAGTCCACGACCCTGCCTGTATGATATTTTAATTTGGGTGGCTCCCCATTTATTTTTTCTTCTGATACCTTTATACCCTGATGTTTCTACTACATTTCCTTGTTCCTTCGGCCGAATGACTGGGAGGATAGGGGAAGTGGGAGGGATATTTAAGCCTTTGGCTGGGGTGTCTTTGCCTCCTCCTGGTGGCCAGGTGTTGTATTTCCCAACAGTAAGGAATGAAGTCGTGGACTCTCCCTGCCAGGAAAGGAATTTATCTGATAAGCATAAATTTTGTTTTTGTGACTGAACTTTGGGTATCTATTTTGTCAGATATATATTTAGTAAATGTGAGAGTGTGTTTGTGTGTGTATGTGAGAGTATGTGCCTGTGTGTGTGTGAAAGTGAGTGTGTGTGAATTTCTATGAATGTGTGTTTTTTACCTTTACAATATTTTCAAGTTTGACTACATTCTATAGTAAAGTGTGCACATATTTTTGTCCCTTGGCCAAAAATTTCACAAGAGAAAGTTTTTTGTGCACAGTATTAGAGGGTAGTGATGTCGCGAACCTAAAAATTTGAGTTCGCGAACGGCGGACACGAACTTCCGCAACTGTTCGCGAACTGGGCGAACCGCCATAGACTTCAATAGGCAGACGAATTTTAAAACCCACAGGGACTCTTTCTGGCCACAATAGTGATGGAAAAGTTGTTTCAAGGGTACTAACACCTGGACTGTGGCATGCCGGAGGGGGATCCATGGCAAAACTCCCATGGAAAATTACATAGTTGATGCAGAGTCTGTTTTTAAGCCATAAAGGGCATAAATCAACTAACATTGCTAAATTGTTTGGAATAACGTGCTTTAAAACATCAGGTATGATGTTGTATCGATCAGGTAGTGTAAGTGTTACGCCCGCTTCACAGTGACAGACCAAACTCCCCATTTAAAGGGACAGTCTACACCAGAATTTTTATTGTTTTAAAAGATAGATAATCCCTTTATTACCCATTTCCCAGTTTTTCATAACTAACACATTTATAATAATATACTTTTAACCTCTGTGATTATCTTGTATCTAAGCCTCTGCAAACTGCCCCTTTTTTCAGTTCTTTTGACAGACTTGCAGTCTAGCCAATCAGTGCCTGCTCCCAGATAACTTCTCGTGCACGAGCACAGTGTTATCTATATGAAATACGTGAACTAACACCCTCTAGTGGTGAACAACTGTTAAAATGCAATCTGAAAGAGGTGGGCTTCAAGGTCTAAGAAATTAGCATATGAACCTCCTAGGTTAAGCTTTCAACTAAGAATACCAAGAGAACAAAGCAAAATTGGTGATAAAAGTAAATTGGAAAATTGTTTAAAATTACATGCTCTATCTGAATCATGAAAGTTTATTTTGGCCTAGACTGTCCCTTTAATGCACCGCAAACAGTCCATTTGCACAACCGCAAACTTCCCATTTGCACAAGGTTGGATACCAAGCTAGCCATGTCCCGTTCCTCACTGATGTCATTGAAGGTCTCTTCCTCCACCCAGCCACGTACAACACCAAGGGTCCTCGAAAGGTGACAACAAGCCCCCTGGGACGCCTGCTGTGTTTGGTCTTCCACCTCCTCAAAGCCACCTTCCTCCTCTGACTCCTCTTCTTCAGACTCCTCTCTCTGTGTTGTCTCTCTCTGCGTTATTATAAGGTGGGTTAAGTAGTACTATTCCTATCAGTGTAATCCCTGTTAGGTCCCCTATCAGGGGACGTGTATATGGCATGGATTTTAGGAACCGGGAGATGGAAAAAGATGCTTGGTCGGTCCTGCTACTTCAAATTTGTGGCACTGCACGTGCAATCTACTGTGCCACCAGATATGAGTGGTGTGTTAGGTAGTACTATTCTGATCAGTTTAATCCCTGTTACGTCCCCTATCAGGGTACGTGTATATGGCATGGATATGTATATGGCATGGCCGAAACACAAGTGGCTGTCAGATAACAGTCCGGCCACGAGATAGATAGATTTGATAAACAGATAGATAGATAGATAGATAGATAGATAGATACATAGATTAAATAGATAGATCAATAGATGCAATAGATACATTTGATAGATACGATAGATAGATAGATAGATTTGATAGATAAATAGATAGATTTGATAGATAGATAGATAATTTCCAAGACAGAGAATTACAAGACGTGCGGTCTGGGATCCATGGTAAGGTTCCCAGAGGCAGTTGCGGTGCCCGAGGCTCTGATTAGAACAGAGCATTCTGGAACGTATCTGCCCTTGGCCGAAATCGGAACATTCTTTAGCTTTCTGTCTGCTAAATGTCCGTCTGCCAAATGTCCTTCTGCATTTTGTCAGCGCACCGCGTGCAATCTACTGTGCCACCAGATATGAGTGGTGTGTTAAGTAGTACTATTCTGATCAGTTTAATCCCTGTTACGTCCCCTATCAGGGGATGTGTATATGGCATGGATTTTAGGAACCGGGAGATGGAAAAAGATGCTTGGTCGGTCCTCCTACTTCAAATTTGGGTCACTGCGCGTGCAATCTACTGTGCCACCAGATATGAGTGGTGTGTTAAGTAGTACTATTCTGATCAGTTTAATCCCTGTTACGTCCTATCAGGGGACGTGTATATGGCATGGATATGTATATGGCATGGCCGAAACACAAGTGGCTGTCAGATAACAGTCCGGCCACGAGATAGATAGATTTGATAGATAGATACATAGATTAGATAGATAGATCAATAGATGCAATAGATACATTTGATAGATACGATAGATAGATAGATAGATAGATAGATTTGATAGATAAATAGATAGATTTGATAGATAGATAATTTCCAAGACAGAGAATTACAAGACGTGCGTTCTGGGACCCATGGTAAGGTTCCCAGAGGCAGTTGCGGTGCCCGAGGCTCTGATTAGAACAGAGCATTCTAGAACGTATCTGCCCTTGGCCGAAATCGGAACATTCTTTAGCTTTCTGTCTGCTAAATGTCCGTCTGCCAAATGTCCTTCTGCATTTTGTCAGCGCACCGCGTGCAATCTACTGTGCCACCAGATATGAGTGGTGTGTTAAGTAGTACTATTCTGATCAGTTTAATCCCTGTTACGTCCCCTATCAGGGGATGTGTATATGGCATGGATTTTAGGAACCGGGAGATGGAAAAAGATGCTTGGTCGGTCCTCCTACTTCAAATTTGGGGCACTGCGCGTGCAATCTACTGTGCCACCAGATATGAGTGGTGTGTTAAGTAGTACTATTCTGATCAGTTTAATCCCTGTTACGTCCTATCAGGGGACGTGTATATGGCATGGATATGTATATGGCATGGCCGAAACACAAGTGGCTGTCAGATAACAGTCCGGCCACGAGATAGATAGATTTGATAGATAGATACATAGATTAGATAGATAGATCAATAGATGCAATAGATACATTTGATAGATACGATAGATAGATAGATAGATATATAGATAGATAGATTTGATAGATAGATAGATAGATAATTTCCAAGACAGAGAATTACAAGACGTGCGGTCTGGGACCCATGGTAAGGTTCACAGAGGCAGTTGCGGCGCCCGAGGCTCTGATTAGAACAGAGCACTCTGGAACGTATCTGCTCTCGGCCGAAATTGGAACATTCTTTAGCTTTCTGTCTGTCGGCCAAATGTCCGTCTGCCAAATGTCCGTCTGCTAAATGTCCGTCTGCTAAATGTCCTTCTGCATTTTGTCAGAGCACCACGTGCAATCTACTGTGATACCAGATATGAGTGGTGTGTTAAGTTGTACTATTCTGATCAGTTTAATCCCTGTTACGTCCCCTATCAGGGGACGTCTATATGGCATGGATTTTAGGAACCGGGGGATGGAAAAAGATGCTTGGTCGGTCCTCCTACTTCAAATTTGGGGCACTGCGCGTGCAATCTACTGTGCCACCAGATATGAGTGGTGTGTTAAGTAGTACTATTCTGATCAGTTTAATCCCTGTTACGTCCCCTATCAGGGGACGTGTATATGGCATGGATTTTAGGAACCAGGAGATGGAAAAAGATGCTTGTTCGGTCCTCCTACTTCAAATTTGGGGCACTGCGCGTGCAATCTACTGTGCCACCAGATATGAGTGGTGTGGTTTTTGAAGCCACAGTGCAGCAACAGAGGCCAGAAAAGTTTGGCATGTACACATGCCTGAAAAATTAGGTATTGTTGCAGCCGTTGCTGTAGTAGCGGACAGAAAAATTGATGTTTGTTTCCCAGGCAGAAAGTTCCCTAAAACATTGCGGCTTGAACCGTAGTTGGTGGTGGATAAGTCAAGCAAGTCATCCGGCATTCGAAGATAAAATACAGCAGCGTGTGGACCATTTTTAGCCCAAGGCAGCTCATCTCATCAGGCCTTTTTTAGTCGAATGTATCGCCCAATGTCAGTCCCTTCGGGATCCATCCATCATTCATCTTAATAAAGGTGAGGTAATCTAGACTTTTTTTCTCTTCTCAGTGACAATACCTCCTGCTGCACTGAAGGTCCTTTCTGACAGGACACTTGAAGCGGGGCAGGCCAGAAGTTCTATCACAAATTGGGATAGCTCAGGCCATAGGTCAAGCTTGCACACCCAGTAGTCAAGGGGTTCATCGCTCCTCAGAGTGTTGAGATCTGCAGTTAAGGCGAGGTAGTCTGCTACCTGTCGGTCGAGTTGTTCTCTGAGGGTGGACCCCGAAGGGCTGTGACGATGCATAGGACTTAAAAAGCTCTGCATGTCCTCCATCAACAACAAGTCTGTAAAGCGTCCTGTCCTTGCCGGCGTGGTCGTGGGAGTCGGAGGATTACTTTCACCTCTTCCCCTGTTAGATTCCTGTTGTGCTGTGACATCACCCTTATACGCTGTGTAACGCATAGTTTTTAATTTATTTTGGAACTGCTGCATCCTTTCCGAATTGCGGTAATTCGGTAACATTTCAGGCACTTTATGCTTATACTGGGGGTCTAGTAGCGTGGACACCCAGTACAGGTAGTTCTCCTTCAGCTTTTTTATACGAGGGTCCCTCAACAGGCACGACAGCATGAAAGACCCCATTTGCACAAGGTTGGATGCCGAGCTACTCATGTCCCGTTCCTCATCCTCAGTGATCTCATTGAAGGTATCTTCTTCCCCCCAGCCACGTACAAAACCACGGGTACCAGATAGGTGACAACGAGCACCCTGGGATGCCTGTTGTGGTTGGTCTTCCTCCTTCTCCTCAAAGCCACATTCCTCCTCTGACTCCTCTTCCTCACAATCCTCTTCCAGCGTTGCCGCAACTCCAGCAAGCGATGCTGATAAGGGTGTTTCTGGTGTTTATGGTGACCACAACTCTTCCTCTTCACGCTCATCTACGGCCTGATCCAGCACTCTTCGCAGGGCATGCTCCAGGAAGAAAACAAATGGTATGATGTCGCTGATGGTGCCTTCGGTGCGACTGACTAGGTTTGTCACCTCCTCAAAAGGACGCATGAGCCTACAGGCATTGCGCATGAGCGTCCAGTAACGTGGCAAAAAAATTCCCAGCTCCGCAGAGGCTGTCCTAGCACCCCGGTCATACAAATACTCGTTAACGGCTTTTTCTTGTTGGAGCAGGCGGTCGAACATTAGGAGTGTTGAATTCCAACGTGTCGGGCTGTCGCAAATCAAGCGCCTCACTGGCATGTTGTTTCGCAGCTGGATATCTGAAAAGTGCGCCATGGCCATGTAGGAATGCCTGAAATGGCCACACACCTTCCTGGCCTGCTTCAGGACGTCCTGTAAGCCTGGGTACTAATGCACAAATTGTTGTACGATCAGATTACACACATGTGCCATACACGGCACATGGGTCAACTTGTCCAATTTCAATGCCGCCACCAAATTACTTCCTTTGTCAGAAACCACTTTGCCGATAGCCAGTTAGTGCGGAGTCAGCCACTGATCCACCTGTGCATTCAGGACAGGAGTGCTGGTCCGGTGTGACTCTCTGCTTTCAGGGAAGTCAACCCCAAGACGGCGTGACACTGCCGTATCCGGGATGTGGAATAGTACCTGGGGAGCTGGAGGGTGCCGTTGATGTGGAGCAAGACGCAGCAGCAGAAGAGGACTCAGCTGAGGAGGTTATGGAAGAGGATGGAGTAGGAGGAGTAGAGGAGGTGGCAGCAGGCCTGCCTGCAAGTCGTGGTGGTGTCACCAACTCTGCAGAGCCACGCATTCCATGGTTGTCAGCCGTCAGCAGGTTTACCCAATGCGCAGTGTAGGTGATATACCTGCCCTGACCATGCTTTGCAGACCAGCTATCAGTGGTCAGATGGACCCTTGCCCCAACATTGTGTGCCAGACATGCCATTACTTCCTTTCGCACAATCGAGTACAGGTTGGGGATTGCCTTTTGTGAAAAGAAATTTCGGCCGGGTACTTTCCACTGCGGTGTCCCAATAGCTACAAATTTTTGGAACGCCTCAGACTCCACCAGCTTGTATGGTAAAAGCTGGCGGGCTAAGAGTTCAAACAAGCTAGCTGTCAGACGCCGGCCAAGGGGGTGACTTTGTGACATTGGCTTCTTACGCTCAAACATGTCCTTGACAGACACCTGACTGTGGGCAGATGAGCAGGAAATGCTCCGGAAGAGAGACGGAGTGGCGGATGGTTGAGAGGGGGCAAGGAGGACAGCAGTGGTTGACGTGGCTGAAGATGCTGGACCAGGAGGAGGATGGCGGCTTTGAGTTTGTGTGCTGCTTGTACTCATGTGTTGATCCCATAGGCATTTGTGATGTGCGATCATGTGCCTTAGCAAAGCAGTTGTACCTAGGTGGGTGTTGGACTTCCCACGACTCAGTTTCTTTTGGCACAGGTTGCAAATGGCATCACTGTTGTCAGAGGCAGACACACACAAAAAATGCCACACTGCTGAGCTCTGCAATGACGGCATTCTGGTGGTGGCAACAGCATGCGTTGATTGGCGTGCTGTCTGGCTGACCCTGGGTGCCGATGCATGCTGTCTGACTGTGCCACTAGCTCCTTGTGATGACCTCCCCCTGCTTCCAACTCGTCTCCTCCTCCTCCTCTCTGTCTCCCCATCTGAACTTTCCCCCTGTTCTTCTTCTCTTCTAGAGGGCACCCACGAAACATCCACGGACGCATCGTCATCATCAACCGCTTCACTTGTATCTGACAAATCAACAAAGGAAGCAGCAGCAGGTACAACATCATCATCATCACACCGTACGTCCATGTCTGTAATGCTGCCTGACTGAGACATATCACTGTTATCTACATCCTCTGTCAATGATGGTTGCGCATCACTCATTTCTTCCAAATGATGTGTAAATAACTCCTCTGACAGATCAAGTGAAGCGGCTGTGGTGCTAGTGTTGGTGGTGGCGGCAGGCGGGCGAGTGGTAACTTGAGAGGTGCCCATAGATAAGCTGGAGGAGGATGGTGCGTCAAGGTTCGGAGCGGAAGCTATAGAAGATTGGGTGTCCTGTGTTAAAAAGTCAACTATGTCCTCAGAACTTTTAGAGTTCATGGTATGTGGTCTCTGAACACTGGGCATTATTCTAGGGCCAATGGGAATCACAGCACCACGACCACGACGGCACCTGCGGGGTGGCCTGCCTCTGCCTGTAATTTTTTTTTAAAATGTACACTTACACTACTATTAAACAAGATATGAGTGGTGCCACTGGGCAAGTGGGCACAGTATATGCTGTGAGCCTGACACAAAAAAAGCAGACTGATGTTTCACAGTACAAAAAGTTTAATTTTTTTTAAATTTACACTTACACTACTATTAAACAAGATATGAGTGGTGGCACTGGGCTAGTGGGCACAGTATACGCTGTGAGCCTGACACAAAAAAGCAGACTGATGTTTCACAGTCCAAAAAGTTTTTTTTCTTTTAAATGTACACTTACACTACTATTAAACAAGATATGAGTGGTGGCACTGGGCAAGTGGGCACAGTATATGCTGTGAGCCTGGCACACACGCTGGCAGGCAGGCAGGCAGGCAACTGCAATTAGATTACACAAGCAGACTGATGTTTCACAGTCAAAAAAGATTTTTTTTTTTAAATTTACACTACTGTTACACCAGATATGAGTGGTGGCACTGGGCAAGTAGGCACAGTATATGCTGTGAGCCTGGCACACACGCTGGCAGGCAGGCAACTGCAATTAGATTACACTAGCAGACTGATGTTTCACAGTCAAAAAAGTTTTTTTTTTTTAAATTTACACTACTGTTACAACAGATATGAGTGATGGCACTGGGCAAGTGGGCACAGTATACGCTGTGAGCCTGGCACACACGCTGGCAGGCAGGCAACTGCAATTAGATTACACAAGCAGACTGATGTTTCACAGTCAAAAAAGTTTTTTTTTTTTAAATTACACTACTGTTACACCAGATATGAGTGGTGGCACTGGGCAAGTGGGCACAGTATACGCTGTGAGCCTGGCACACACGCTGGCAGGCAGGCAACTGCAATTAGATTACACAAGCAGACTGATGTTTCACAGTCAAAAAAGTTTTTTTTTTTAATTTACACTACTGTTACACCAGATATGAGTGGTGGCACTGGGCAAGTGGGCCTGGCACACAGGCTGGCAGGCAGGCAACTGCAATTAGATTACACTAGCAGACTGATGTTTCACAGTCAAAAAAGTTTTTGTTTTTTTTAATTTACACTACTGTTACAACAGATATGAGTGGTGGCACTGGGCAAGTGGGCCTGGCACACACGCTGGCAGGCAGGCAGGCAACTGCAATTAGATTACACAAGCAGACTGATGTTTCACGGTCAAAAAAGTTTTTTTTTTAAATTTACACTACTGTTACACCAGATATGAGTGGTGGCACTGGGCAAGTGGACCTGGCACACAAGCTGGCAGGCAGGCAACTGCAATTAGATTACACTAGCAGACTGATGTTTCACAGTCAAAAAAGTTTTGTTTTTTTTAATTTACACTACTGTTACAACAGATATGAGTGGTGGCACTGGGCAAGTGGGCACAGTATACGCTGTGAGCCTGACACACAAGCTGGCAGGCAACTGCAATTAGGTTACACAGGAAATTTTTTTTAAAAAAAAAATGATATTCTAGTCCTAAAAAGGGCTTTTTGGAGTGCTGTCCTTACAGCAGAGATCAGATGAGTCCTTCAGGACTGTAGTGGACTCTGAATACACTAGCCTAGCTATCAATTTCCCTATTAAATCAGCAGCAGCTACACTGTCCCTCCTCTCACTAAGAAAGCAGCTTCCGAATGAATCTAAAATGGCTGCTGTCCAGGAGCTGGGAGGGTCTGCTGCTGATTGGCTGGAATGTGTCTGCAGACTGTGAGATACGGGGGGGTAGTTATCAACGTGTCAACTTTCCTGCCTTCGCCGGCCCAATACGCCCGCCTAAGCTCGCCTCACATCGCCGCCGCGGACCTGAAAAATTTCGCCTAAGTTATCAAATAAAGCTGTCAAAAAGCCGCGGGGCGATGAGCAGCAGACTGTGAGAGTTATCACTCATCCGATCTCGCTGCTCTTCGGCTTTTTCCCAGCTTTATTGCTAGCCTGTCACTAAGCACTCACACTAAACTGCACTTTTCTACCCCCTATACCGGAGCCCCCTGCAACTAAATAAAGTTACTAACCCCTAAACCGCCGCTCCTAGACCCCGCCGCAACTATTATAAATGTATTAACCCCTAAACCGCCGCTCCTAGACCCTGCCGCAACTCTGATAAATGTATTAACCCCTAAACCGCCGCTCCCGGAGCCCACCGCCACCTACATTATACCTAGTAACCCCTATCTTGCCCCCCCTATACCGTCGCCCTCTATAATAAAGTTATTAACCCCTATCCTGCCGATCCCGCACCTCGCCGCAACTAAATAAATAGTTTAACCCCTAAACCGCCGCTCCCTGACCCCCCCGCAACCTATATTAAATTTATTAACCCCTATCCTGCCCCCCCTACACCGTCACCACCTATAATAAATTTATTAACCCCTATCCTGCCCCCCACTACACCGCCACCACTGTAATAAAATTATTAACCCCTAAACCTAAGTCTAACACTAACCCTAACACCCCCCTAACTTAAATATTAATTAAATAAATCTAAATAATATTTCTATTATGAACTAAATTAATCCTATTTAAAACTAAATACTTACCTATAAAATAAACCCTAATATAAATATATATATATATATATATATATATATATAAATAATAATTATATTGTAGCTATCTTAGGATTTATTTTTATTTTACAGGTAACTTTCAATTTATTTTAACTAGGTACAATAGCTATTAAATAGTTATTAACTATTTAATAGCTTACCTAGCTAAAATAAAGAGAAATTTACCTGTAAAATAAAAACTAACCTAAGTTACAATTACACCTAACACTACACTATACTTAAATAAATTATTCCTATTTAAAACTAAATACTTACCTGTAAAATAAACCCTAAGATAGCTACAATGTAATTAATAATTACATTGTAGCTATCTTAGGATTTATATTTATTTTACAGGTAACTTTGTATTTATTTTAGCTAGTTAGAATAGTTATTAAATAGTTATTAACTATTTAATAACTACCTAGCTAAAAGTAATACAAAATTACCTGTAAAATAAATCCTAACCTAAGTTACAATTAAACCTAACACTACACTATCTTTAAATGAATTAAATAAATTAACTACAAATAACTACAATTAAATACAATTACATAAACTAACTGTTCCGATCAGCCAATAGATTGGATCAGCCAATCGGATTGAACTTGAATCTGATTGGCTGATTCCATTAGCCAATTAGATTTTTCCTACCTTAATTCCGATTGGCTGATAGAATCCTATCAGCCAATCGGAATTGAAGGGACGCCATCTTGGATGACGTCCCTTAAAGGAGCCTGCATTCGTCGGTAGTCCGTCGGTAAAGAAGGATGTTCCGCGTCGGTGGGATGAAAATTGAAGACCCGGCTTGGAAGATGACATCGCCCGGATAGAAGACTTCTTCAGCGCCTCTTGGAAGATGACATCGCCCGGATCGAAGACTTCTTCAGCGCCGCTTGGAGGATCACTTCATCGGATGGAAGATTTCTTCAGCGCCGCTTGGAGGATAACTTCTTCCGCTCCGGATGTCCACTTCGGTTCCATCGCTGCTCGGCTGAGTGAAGACGACTCAAGGTAGGATGATCTTCAGGGGATTAGTGTTAGGTTATTTTAAGGGGGGTTTGGGTTAGATTAGGGGTATGTGGGTGGTGGGTTTTAATGTTGGGGGGGGTTGTATTTTTCTTTTACAGGCAAAAGAGCTGAATTCTTTGGGGCATGCCCCCACAAAAGGCCCTTTTAAGGGCTGGTAAGGTAAAAGAGCTTTGAACTTTTTTAATTTAGAATAGGGTAGGGCATTTTTTTATTTTGGGGGGCTTTGTTATTTTATTAGGGGGCTTAGATTAGGTGTAAGTAGCTTAAAATTGGTGTAATATTTTTAAAATGTTTGTAACCTATTTTTTTTATTTTTTGTAACTTAGCTTTTTTTTTGTACTTTAGTTAGTTTATGTAATTGTATTTAATTGTAGTTATTTGTAGTTAATTTATTTAATTAATTTAATGATAGTGTAGTGTTAGGTTTAATTGTAACTTAGGTTAGGATTTATTTTACAGGTAATTTTGTATTTCTTTTAGCTAGGTAGTTATTAAATAGTTAATAAATATTTAATAACTATTCTAACTAGCTAAAATAAATACAAAGTTACCTGTAAAATAAATATAATTCCTAAAATAGCTACAATGTAATTATTAATTACATTGTAGCTATCTTAGGGTTTATTTTACAGGTAAGTATTTAGTTTTAAATAGGAATAATGTATTAAAGTATAGTGTAGTGTTAGGTGTAATTGTAACTTAGGTTAGTTTTTATTTTACAGGTACATTTCTCTTTATTTTAGCTAGGTAAGCTATTAAATAGTTAATAACTATTTAATAGCTATTGTACCTAGTTAAAATAAATTGAAAGATGCCTGTAAAATAAAAATAAATCCTAAGATAGCTACAATATAATTATTATTTATATTGTAGCTATATTAGGGTTTATTTTAAAGGTAAGTATTTAGTTTTAAATAGGATTAACTTAGTTAATAATAGAAATATTATTTAGATTTATTTAATTAATATTTAAGTTAGGGGGGTGTTAGGGTTAGTGTTAGACTTAGGTTTAGGGGTTAATAAATTTATTACAGTGGCGGCGGTGTAGTGGGGGGCAGGATAGGGGTTAATACATTTAATATAGGTTGCGGCAGGGTCAGGGAGCGGCGGTTTAGGGGTTAAACTAATAACTTTATTACAGAGGGCGGCGGTATAGGGGGGGCAGGATAGGGGTTACTAGGTATAATGTAGGTGGCGGTGGGCTCCGGGAGCGGCGGTTTAGGGGTTAATACATTTATTATAGTTGCGGTGGGCTCCGGGAGCGGCGGTTTAGGGGTTAATAGGTATAGAGTAGCTTGCGGTGGGCTCCGGGAGCGGCGGTTTAGGGGTTAATAGGTATAGAGTAGCTTGCGGTGGGCTCCGGGAGCGGCGGTTTAGGGGTTAATAGGTATAGAGTAGCTTGCGGTGGGCTCCGGGAGCGGCGGTTTAGGGGTTAATAGGTATAGAGTAGCTTGCGGTGGGCTCCGGGAGCAGCGGTTTAGGGGTTAATAGGTATAGAGTAGCTTGCGGTGGTCTCCGGGAGCGGCGGTTTAGGGGTTAATACATTTATTATAGTTGCGGTGGGCTCCGGGAGCGGCGGTTTAGGGGTTAATAGGTATAGAGTAGCTTGCAGTGGGCTCCGGGAGCGGCGGTTTAGGGGGTAATAACTTTATTTAGTTGCGGCAGTGTAGGGGGGGTCAGATTAGTGGTGTTTAGACTCGGGGTACATGTTAGGGTGTTAGGTGTAGACATCTCCCATAGGAATCAATGGGATGTCTGTCAGCAGCGAACTTGTACTTTCGCTATGGTCAGACTCCCATTGATTCCTATGTGATCCGCCGCCTCCAGGGTGGCGGTTTGAAAACCAGGTACGCTGGGCCGTAAAAGTGCCGAGCGTACCTGCTAGTTTTTTGATAACTAGCAAAAGTAGTCAGATTGTGCCGCACTTGTGTGCGGAACATCTGGAGTGACGTAAGAATCGATCTGTGTCGGACTGAGTCCGGCGGATCGAAGTTTACGTCACAAAATTCTACTTTTGCCGGTCTCTAGCCTTTGATAACTAAGGCGAATCAGCCTCGCCACAAATACGCTGCGGAATTCCAGCGTATTGGAGGTTGACGGCTTGATAACTACCCCCCACAGGGTCAAAGTTTACTCAATAATGACGAATAGGGGGCGGATCGAACATCGCATGTGTTTGCCCGCCGTTGCGAGCTTGAACAAGCTATGTTCGCCGGGAACTATTCGCCATCGAATAATTCGAGACATCACTATTAGAGGGACCATTGGGCACACTGCTCCACATCAGGCTGTTTTCCCCAAACAGCGCTATGCTGTGGATGCACTGTGAATGTTTTTTCACACAGTGCAGCCAGAGAGAAGCACTGTTTGAAGAGAGCAGTTACATAGAGCAGCACTGCAAAGCAGCAGGGCACTTATTGATGACTGTCCCTCAGGGAATTTTTGAGCCCCACCCCCTAGCCTTTCATGGTCTGCAAAGATGTGGCTCTGGAATGTAAGACTTCTTGTGAACAAATGCATCTTTTTTATTACTACATTTCCCCTTTTTAATTATATGGTGTTATACAAAGAGCAAAGGAAGCAAATGTATTTGGACATTTTAAAAAGTTAACAAGATTTATTTTTTTCTCTACAGCTAATTTTTAATGCAATTTTTAACTGCAGCAATATATAATACAACTTTAAATATTTCTTTGTTCTCCTGATTATTAACACATTGCAATTGATGTGATGCTTTAGTATAACTGCCTACTTTAAAAACTGAATTTCATTTTCACTAAAAAAAATCTCATTGCAGAAAGTGAAAAAAAGTTTTGCCTCTGGGTTTGTATTTTTTATTTATAAGGGAAGTGAATTGTATTATACAATGCTTGAATGTAATATTTGTACAATAAAATGAATTATTAAATTGAATTATGTGTTTTATGATTATTATTATTATACTTCTAAAAGAAGCAGCTTTATTCTCTAGACCTTGTTCTAATACATGGAGAATATTAAAGATATAATTTTACAGTATAAGATTGTAACATAAAACGTTTCATTACATGTAGTTAAACTTTGCATTATACTTTCATTATTTATTTTGTCCTCTTTTTCTGTAATTTAATTTGTCTTGTTTTCTAAATTATATTGTGTTTCTATAAAATAATGTGAGCAACCATGTTAGAATTTAACTTCCCCTAATCTATCTCTCCTGCTGATGTGAGGAGGTTATGGTGTGTGAAACTCGGAATGCAGGAACAGATACACAGAGCAATGAAAGTCTTTTTAAAAGCTTTACTGATCAATAAGCAAAAGAACAGTTAGTAGTTCAAATGCAAGATTACAGAAACAGCAAGTTTGAGCATAGGCCCAATGCAGAACACTAAAGTCCAATACAAAGCTCCGAATACTTAAAGGGACAGTACACTATAATATTGTTTCTCCCTTAATGTGTTTCCAATAACTTTTTTTTATCAGATGCAGAGTATAAAATGCATGAGATTTGCTTTTTTAAGGCTTATTTGTGTATATGAATTAGCCGATTTTGTGTTTTGAAGCCACAACCTAATAAAATGGGTTGAGCTTGTAGGTATAATCAGATCTTATTACTTTATCACATTGTGTTCATATACTTGCTGCTTTATCTTATATCTGTCCATAAACCAATCACCAATACTTTGAGAGAACAATGGAAAATTAACATTTTATTACATTATCTCTTCTATATCCCACTGGGAGTGTAATTTCTTCTACTGGCTGTGTTTACACAGCTTGGCCTCGAGGCCAAAAACTTTCAGGATAGGTGGCGATTCCACAGGCTAAAAAAAATATTTCAAATGCCAATATGAGGGTAAAGGAAATACTTGTAAACAATTTAATACACTCCAGCAGGTAAAGTGGATCATTGGGAACAAATTAAAGGGGAGAACATTTTTGAGTAAACTGTCCCTTTAAAGGGACATGAGCTGATTAAAAAATATCACCTGAACATCTCTATTTAAAAAATGAAGATATTTAGCTCAAAATTTTCTAAGTATTCACAACCCACTATAAAAAAACTTTAGTCCTAAGACTTCCAAGGGAGTATGCATCTGGCATGTTGTTTTCCTATTCAGTTTAAAGAAGTTTACTGTGAAATTTAAGTGAAATCTCATGAGATCACAACAAAGCAATGCAAGACCTCAGCACTGCTGATTGGATATTGTGTGTTGTTGTTTTTTTAACTTGCAGCTTTACAGCAGCTCTAACTGTTCATAGAGCACTTACTCTGGTGAGCTGAAGAAATATTGAGGTAAAATATCTTCCTTTTTACATAGAGATGCTCAGGTGATATCTTCATTAATAGAAGAAGAAAATGATACTACCCCACAAAATCTACAGATCTAATCCATCAATAACCCATGCACTCATCAAAGTAATGGTGAGTGTGGGGGGTTGCCAGGGTATATATGGTTATCATTAACATGAAAAGGGGGAGAAAAAAGATATAACCACTTGACACACACTTTATAGCATAGCCCTTTTTTTGCAGGTTATATTTTCATCAGCTTTTAACAGTTAAAACAAAATTGGATATTTGTTTTTGTTTTAACTAAACAAATATCCAAATGAATGCACCAAAGAAAATGAAAGAAAATGAAAAAATACTGACGAAAATTGTTCGTATTAAAGGGATAGTCTTAGGGCCAGTGCTAGGATTTTTGGCTACACAGGCAAAGATACATTTTGCTGCCCCCCCCCCCCCCCCAAAAAAAAAATATGATATACCCTGCTACAAGTGCTTCTTAACAAAATGTTCTAGTAATGTGTAATAGATATTTCTGCAAGACATAATGTGCCAAAGTGGTGGCTCTGCACAACATAGCAGGTAGGTAACAAAATGTACCTGCACACTCACATACATATTTACACATACATACAGACTCATACACATACATATTTTCACACACACATACATACACATTTACACAGACATACAGACACACTCATGCACACATATTTAAACATACACATTTATACATACATACACATACATTTATACACACACATACACATTTACACCCACACACATACATATTTACACATATTCATGCACACACATTTATACACACAAATACTCATACACACATATTTGCACACACACAACCACATACACATTTATACACATATAAATACACACACACATTTATACACACATACATACACACACACAACCACATACACATGTATATACACATACATACACAAACACACAGATACCACACACACACATTTATATACACAAACACACACAAACTACACCACACACACATATATAGACATACACACCAATACACACACATACACAAACACACATACATACAAAAACACACATGCATGGAGTGACAACTGCAAGACTGAGTATAGCAAGATACCTAAATATACATTTATGAAACAAAATGTTGCTATGACATGCTATTTCACAGATCACAGACTAGTAGGCTTATTTCCACCTCCTCTCTATTGTGTAAGCTAATATAGCATAATGTTTAATGTCTGCCATTACCCATAGTTTTGCCATATTAAGTTAAAATATGCCACAACTGCCTAAAGCTTCCTTAGTAGAAAACCAAGAAACCATAATATACTTCCAATAAAACAGCTGTCTGACACAATTACTCAATTATAATATAACAGAAACCCTACACAAATGTGTGTGTGTATCCAGCCATCGCGGTACTAACTTCTTTGAGACAGAGTAAGATCCAAAACGAATGAAATGGGGGGGCATTTTTTTTTCACGAGGGGGCACGCATTTACAAAGCATGTATGAGAGTCAAAATAAGAGCAGACCTACATATTCTGCAGGAAAG